>NC_140317.1:272500-503377 GCF_964211825.1 Aythya ferina | reverse complement strand
ACATATCCGTACTTCAGATGCATCCAAGCAGACCAGTGTTCCATTGTTTACTAGAACTGCTGCATTTGGCAGTGCTGGAGTTTTCCTAATATTCAGTCCACTTGACCATCCTTCACAGGGACTATTGTGCCCTCAGCACTTAAGCATTTGCAGAATCAGAAGCAATGGTAGACACAGTAATTCCAAAATAGTAACTGTAAAACATAATGCTTGTGTGCTTTTTTGGTATAACTTTATCTTCTAGGCCAGAGATCTGTACAGTGAATCTAAGGGTCCCAAACTGCTGTCAAATTCTTTAGGAGATGGTATACTCCTACACTGTGGAATTTCTATTTTATTCAGTATGCTTTTTTAAACAACAATGGGGGTCATTAATCTTGTGATGGAGAGAGTTCAGGAGCTGCCCCTGGAGCATTACTCTGTGCTGTCCCTTGGAATGTGTTGGGTGAGAGAGGTTTTGTGGTTCAGAAAAATAGTCAGGAACTATCTTTCTTTCCCTTTTCTTTGACCTTCCCTGCATATGTTTATTGACCTTGAACCTCTGAATGTCCTTCAGTCCCGACTTTCTTACCAAACCTACCCATGCTTTCAATAAGGACTGTGCAAGGTAAGGTGCAAGTACAGCCCCTCAGGAGGTAGTCCTGGAGACAGAAATCAGCCAGACGTCTTCTTAGACATTAATACAGTTACTACACTGGTAAGACACTCTCTTTCCGAGAGTCCTTTTTAATTCCCAATGTTTCCGTTAGATAAGGCTGTGCAAAGGGGTGTCTGAGAGAGACATGAGATGAAAAAGCTCCTCTATATGGCGGGAAAGAGCACACAAACTGAGAAGGACCGAAAGTCAGCTTGCACAAAAATACTTCTGTTTGTAAGATTTCTGTGAGAAGAGTATGTGGTTGGTGCAGCCACTAGTCTGCATCACCTGCGTGAGCAGTGGGATGCTTCCAGAGACATTGTGCCTGGGGAACCTGCAATGAATTATTTTGTCTTGATGGAGAATTAAATCAAATGAAAGATGTTACTGGACATTGAGTCCATACTGCGGGTGCCGTAGCTGTGTGAGCAAGTCGTTTTGGTGGTGCCAGTAAGGTGGCTGTAAGGAACTGGAAATAAGTATGTGTTCATTGGAATTGTTAGAAGTCTCATTCCTTAGTGAAAAAGACAATTCTGTTAGCACCCACCATGTTGGAGAAGAACTCAAGATAACTCAGAGATAAAACAGGCATACCAATTTTTCTGTTATATCCATGAACTTTAGTGTTTTCATTAATAGGATTTAGAGCTTTCATAGAAAGCTTTACCAAACACTGAAGTGTTTCCATGGGATGTATGGAGGGATCCAGTCCCTGTGGTCGCAGAAGAATAGGCATGCCTGTGCTAGTTTCATTACGATGGGAATTTCATTTAGTACATTTCTAGGCAATAGTATAACAACAATAAGAACATGTGCCTTTGGATTGGCTAATGTGTGAGAGGTTTTTCCCTTGCATCCTAAGCTGCGATCAGCAAAAACTAAATATCAAACAGCAAACAAGGAACTATCAAATAGCAACATAAGCTGTGAAAGCTTCTGCTTTCTCACATATAAAGCAAGGTGATAACAGATACAGATACAGAGATGTAAGTTGATTTAATTGAACCTCAGAGAACGGAAGAGCAGGAGATAGGATTAGATGCAAAGATCTTACTGATTACCACTGTGCTAGCCATACGTATGCAAAATAGACATGTGAGTCATACACCTTATAGAGTCCCTTAGTATCTGCCTAGCTAACTTATCAAATTCATGTTGGGTCAGCTGAGTCTCCCAGGCTGTATCTCTGCTTAGGAGAGGAGCTAAAATCTGAATCAGCATAGGCACAATCTGTGCTGCAGTGTGGAGGTAGTGGTTATCTTGCACTGGACTTGGGTCCATACAGCTGCCTTGCAGCCTGTGACCTGCCTGTGCAAGAATGCCTGATGAGGCATAAACGGAAAATCATTCTTTAGTTCGCTGCTCCTTCAGAGCCATTGTAATCAGTTTTCTCAAACTGAAAAGAAACAGGAAATAGATATTTGGCTCCAAAACCATTAAAAGTCCTGTTTATTCTGGGTTGGAGCAGATTTGGAATTTCACTCAGAAAATGAATTTGTAGAAGGACATAGCATGTTTTTTGTTTTGTTTGTTTGTTTGTTTGATAGTAATATTAATATGTCTGTCAATGTTTAAATGTTGTGTGCAGATGCTGAAGGTCTGCCTGCCCTCTGGATGTGGCGGCTCGTGTGAGTTTAGTGCAGTCATTTGTGACCATTCCTCCACAATATCAGAAGGCATATCCTGGAAGGAGATTTGCCTCCGTGGAATAAATGATTGCATTTCACACATTTTTCCTTGCTTTCTTATATTTCTTCCTTTGAGGGCAATGCAAATAAACAAACAAACAAAATCAGTATATGCCTGGTTTGCCTTGAAGATTAGGGAAAGACAGAGTGAAGCTCTCTACATATGAGCCAGAAGGAAGCTGTTGGGTTCATAGCTGCAGCCCTACGAGGCTGCAGCTGGCAGTCTTTGACCATGTATCTTATTTTCCCAGCTTGGCCTTAGTTAGTGTCCCTGGTTGAAAGGACCAGACAGGGCTTCAAGCCATCTTTGTGATGAAACCTTCATTGCTTTTTTCACAGCTGCTGTAACTCCCTAGCTTCCAAGGAACCACTGAAGCCGCTTGGAAGAAGTGATATCACCAGGTGATGCAATGTTGTGCAGTTACTTGCACTTCAGCTTCACCTCTTTCTTTTCCTTGCAGCCTGAACCCCAGCACACTGAGGCTTGGAACTTGAATTGGTGAAGAGATGTACAGCTGAGGTGGCACTTGAACCCTCATAGCAGTTCTGTTTGTGCCTGGAGAGCAGGTGACAGCATGATGCTTATCTCCTGCTGTTCCTAATGGTTTGGATCACTCATGGTGATCTGGATCCTAACAATCAGGATGATAGTCACTGGATGATGTGGATCCGGAGTACATCTGGATCAGTAATGTATGCACTGATAATTACATCCATTATCGGTATATAATCATCATATTGATAAATGTACTTCAGCATGTTGTTCTTATAGGCAACAGGCATCTGTGCAGTGTTTCATCTTCACAATGTCTGAAGGTGATGATGCCCCTATAAATTAAATTGGGACAGCACCTTTATGACCAGCACTTTGACCTGCCAGTATGTCTACACGAAATGAATGAGAGTGCCACATGCATGTCTTTCTTTCTCAGGCACTTGATTATTCTCTGCTTCAAGTTTTATTGTTTAATGAGAATGCTTCTCTTGGACAGGTCTGGGTGCTCATGGAACATCAAATACAGAGGGGTTTCATTTCTCTCCCAAAGGATGTTCTGTGTACCCAGTGCTCCAAGGGAAGATTTCTAGGATATAAATCATGTTCTGGATGAAACTAGGACAGATAAGGAGAGAAATGGACTGAAAGTCTTTGGGTGTTTTGCAGTCTCTAGAATGCTAAACCATATGATCTCTTTCCAGATGTGTGTCTGGTTAGACTTTAAATTATCTAGATATTGACTTAAAAGATCGTGTTTTTTCTTTTTCTGTTTTTCTTTTTTTTTTTTTTTTTTTTTTTTTTTGGTCCTCAGCAGAAACCCAGAAAGGCAACTACTCAGCCAGGAGAAGATACCTTGAATGGCCATCTTCCCCCAGGCTGGCAGAGCTATATGTCTCCCCAGGGCCGCAGGTACTATGTGAACACCTTCACAAATGGTAAGTGGAGGCTCCAGTAGATGTGTCACTAGCAGCAGAGATCTGCTGCAGGAAGTTGTCTCTCAAGTTAATTTTGATGGCTAGCTACACCTAGTGAGTCAAAGAAATGAATATATGACCCTGCCACCATATGAAGGAAAATAATGTAACTAGATCTAGTGTTCTGGTCCTCTCTCATGTTAATTCTGACTATTATAAGATATCTGAAGCTTTTATAAAAGACAGGTAATGTAAAATAGAAACAACTCTGCCATAAATGATTCAGAATATAAAATACTGTAATGATTTAATTTTTATCACATTCTTTATTTCTTTTTCCTTCAGCTGCAGATATGTGTATCTATATATGTATATATATGTAGAATAACAGAATATCACATATCACCTTTAAAGTAAAACATAAATAGTTAATTGACAATTTGCTCAAGTCAGAGGCTTGGAGATAAAAGAAAAGGCTGTGCAATGGGATATCAAAGATAAACTTTTCAGTCTGTATTTCAGTCTTTAATTCACTGTCTTGCTAGTAGAGTAACAGACTTAACTCACAATCTTATAAACTGCTCAAGAACTGTTAGACTTGTACCACTTTTGGCTTACACTGTCTACCTGCTCTGGTCATGGGCTTTTAATAGCATTGCAAAACAGGGACTTGTGACCAGCAAAAACAGATTTCTGCAGCAGAAAGAATGACAGGGTAGGAGAGGACAGCAAGAGTTCGCTGTGTTCATAACATAGTCAAATCCATCAGGAATTACCATTGGTGTTCCTTTCTGACTCGCTGTGAGGGCAAGGAAGAGCCGTGGGCTGTCACAGTGAGCCTCATGGTCCATTTGGTGACTGATCTATTTAGCTGAAGAAGCCTTTGGCTTGCAAGTCTGCCAAGTCGTTATTTACCTTGGTTTTATGCACTGACATCTCACAGGACCCTGCAGAAGTCACATTACCATTAAACACTCCCTTCACCTTCACTTTGAAGCATGGTCTGCTTAGGTTCATTGACAACATCCCCTGCATGGCTGGGGAGATCAGTAGGAGTTAGATACCCCGTCCCCATTGCAATTCAGAGGTGGATAAGGTGGTGATTAAGCTCAGTCCTGAGCCAGCATGGCAATGGACCCTTACTCACATGCATTGGCCTGAGGTCGGAAAAAGCAGTAAGAAGCAGAGCCTGGTTTTCATGCAATAAACACTCTTGCCACAGTAGCCCTATCCCAGAAAAGGGGATGGCCTGAAATGTTTCCACATAATCTCAGACAGCTTTTTACTATCTTCACAAAAGTTACAGATGATATAGGAAGAGACAATAGCCACAGCCTGCTTCAGAAGTCAAGGGAAGGTTGGAAATCAAGTTTTCACTAAGAAGTTGTGGTTTAACCCAGCCAGCAGCTAAACACCACACAGCTGTTTGCTCACCCTCTCCCCTCCCTCTCTGGGATGGGGGAGAGAAATGGGAAAGTGAAGCCTGTGAGTTGAGATAAAGACAGTTTATTAAGACAGGAAAACAATAATAACAACAATAATAATAACAATAATGATGATAATAGTACTACTAATACTGTGTACAAAACAAGTGATGCACAATGCAATTGCTCACCACCTGCTGACCGATGCCCAGCCTAACCCCGAGCAGCCGGCAACCCCCACCCCAGCTAGCCACCCCTATATATTGTTTAGCATGACGTCAGATGGTATGGAATACCCCTTTGGCCAGTTTGGGTCAGCTGTCCTGGGTCTGTCCCTTCCGAGCTCTTGCTGCACCCCCCCAGCCTGCTCGCTGGCAGGACAGAGTGAGAAGCTGAAACGTCCTTGGCTTGGTGTAAGCACTGCTCTGCAACAATTAAAACATCGGTGTGCTATCAGCACTCTTCTCATCCTAATCCAAAACATGGCACGCTACCAGCTACTAGGAAGAAAATTAACTCTGTTCTAACTGAAACCAGGACAGAGGTCAGGGTAGCCCTGGGAGAAGCAGACCAAGGAGGTGGTAGAATCTTTGTCCTTTGATGTTTTTAGATGGCTAGATAAAGTTGCGGCTGACATTATCTGTTGTTGGCAGTGATACTGCTCAGAGTGAACAGCTGGGCTAGAGACTTCTTACTTCCAACCTGTCCTGCTATTTGCAAATTCCTGTCTCACCTACTGCAATGGGATTGCTAGGCAGCAAGGAATATGACTTTCAGAGTAACAGAATATAAGAGAGGATAGAAGGGTGTACATGCCCTATGGCGTGTACAGGGGCACTGTGACCCTTCCATCACTCCAGTTTAGCTGGTGTTCTTGGCCAGCTCAGTTCCTTTCAGTTTGCTCAGTTAGAATATGCTGCTGCCTGAAAGTTGTCTATCTGTGTGGATATTAATGTTTGCTAGTTTTGGCAGTTTTATGATTTTGCTTGGGAGGTTTTTTTTGCTTTAGCTAGGCTCTGTTGCGTTATCAGATTCACGCTGAAAGTGTCTGTGCTTCCTCAAGGTGAATTAGTTGCCAAGAAAGTGTCCTCTGTGGTGTCATTTAGGCCTCAGACAAAGCAGAAGATGGATGCAATTTCTAGAACTTCCTGTTGAAGTATGTGATGAAGTCTCATCCAGCCCTGGATTAAGCAGCTGTCAGGACAGTGTTTTGATTAATTTTGACTAATTGGCTCTGACCTTTGTCCCTCCAAAACTGGTAGTGCAGGACCATCCGTAGGTCGTACAGTCTCATGTTGTATATGCACTTTCTTCCTTGACTGTGCTGCAGAGTTGGAGCTGCTGAGCCATGTAGTCAACACAAAGTCACATTTGGCTTGTGAGGCTTGTTTAACAGTGGGATTGTACCTTAACACTCAAGAAGTATTCTTTGGCTTTAAGCGAAAACATAAGTAAAAAACAATGTGCTATAAAACTGCAGTCCCCATCTTTGCTGTGTGGCACATCTGTATTGGCAGTTAATGTTTATAACAAGTTTCAAAGACTGGACATCTCACTGACTACACCTTCTCATTTGTCTTAACTGCTTATTTGTCCTGTAACTGCTGCAGCTGCTGCTGGCAGTATCCAGATAAAGACTGACAATATTTGTAATGGGGACATGGTGCCAGCATACATCTCTCTAACAGTTTCATGTACCTCCTTCCTGTTTTGCCTTCTTGGCATCATTGTTTCAGCAGTAGGATCTAGGTCTCTTTTCCATCAAGGTCTTTTCTTTTGTGTAGATGCACTCCTAAATTGGTCTCCCTTTATTGTAGCTATTACCAAATGATGAATGTATGCTGGAGTGTCTGAGAGAGACATCACTGTTAAGTTTCACAAGTACAGTAACTCAGAGGCCAGTAGCTATATTTCTAGGAAGTAGACATGTTCCTGGTTGGCTTTCAGTTTCATCCATATGGTTAAAGGTGCTTTTCTCACCATTACCAACAATGGCAGCAGATGCAAAACACTTGGCTAGTGAAGTTGTAACCATTTTTCAGATCTCCCAGGAACCAGTTCTCTTTTTATTAAGATGAACAATAAGAAAGTGTTTCAAGACCTCTTCAAAATTCTTCACAAATTATCTCCCTCTTTTTTTTTTTTTTTCATTCTAACATGTTCAGTGGCTTCCACATAACAACTCACAAAGTGGCTGGCTGACTGCTTGTTGTAAAAACAATCTGTAAAACCACTATAGGGGTGACAACCACTGTTAGAATATACATTTGGACTCAGCTGAAAGAGAAGGAACACTGTTAATTCCCCATCAGGAAATACTGTAGACCTTATGCGCATTGCTTTCACAAAGTCTTTCTCCTCTAATTCCGCAGCTGAGATGGTCTGCAGGAGACAGTGAGGGGTCAGGGAATAAAACTTCAGGTGCTGATGGCAGTAATGTCTCCTAGGTAGTGTATGAGCACTCCTTTTGCTAGAATGTGCATGCACACTGCACATCTTGACAAACAGTACTGATAACTTGTCCTTGCTGGACAGAGGTCCGTCTTCAACAGGTGTGATGAAATGGAAGCTGTTTTAGGATATAGCATAGCATGGGAAATAGCAGGTCTGAGATCTGTCCATGAAGACCAGCAGAATATGGATGACGAATGTGACTACAAGAGACAGATGTTAGAGATTACACACCCAACTATTGTTGTTTCTGGTCTCAGCCAGTGCCAGCAATGGTCTATTTATATTAACCTCCTCTGGATGGGTGCAACAAGGCACTGTCGTTAACATACAGACTGTTACAAAATACAAGATTCTGTGTTAAGACAAATTTCATAGTTAAACATGGCAATGAGTCACTAGAGGGAAGAGCAGGGAACTTCTTGTGGCAACAAAGTGTTAAATAATCAGCTAAACAGAGTGGTTCTCACCTATCTGAGGAATAAATAATTGAACGTCAAAGGGAGTGAGGCAGTCTCTATTTAATGAAGATGAAAGCTATCTCCTGGACAAGGAAGGAGTACTGTGAGATTTTGATGCAGGCTTTCTTGTGAAGGGATCTCCTTAGTAGATACAGCAAAGTAAAAGGTATGCTTAGGAAGCTGTGTACCACCCTGCCAGGAGAGGACAGTATTCTAGAGTGATAAGGGAATGAGAGAGAAATTTCTGGGTTATTTTTACTCTAAGTGGTTTAATTGTGGTTTTCCTTTCTTTTTTACTTCTGTCTTTCACAGGCATCTGTAACTGCTTTGCAGAAATTAGATGTTGTGAATAAAGTATAACATTAGAATTGTATGGTAACATACCTGCACTGGAAGGTGAGTTTTAGACAAATGGATGACACCAAAGCATTGTTCATTGAAGGTTACAGTAGATGTTTCAGTCAGGGGAATCTCAACTAGTACACTTTCTACTCAGTCCTCTCAGAGCCTTCTGCTATGTGGTAAAGAGCTGGCACCAAAGGCATGGATCCTCTGACATGCAGCAAAACACTATGACATATACTTGGATTATAAAGGTTTATAGGGGCCTTGTTACACTGCAGTGTACTGAAAAATGAGTTCTTTTTCTCCTCTATTTGTAGCCTTCTGTCAGAGAGGACTTCAGTTTTCAGTCCCGGTGAAGGCTCTGACTTCAGAGCAGTGTAGGTGTATGTCTCATGTCTCCTGTTACCAGGTTTCACAAAGCTTCCTGTTCAACAGGAAGAAACATGAAATTGTCCTGGGAAGGCCTCTGCAGTCACTGTGATGCACCAGAGGTTCACTCCCTAGCTCCTCTGAAATGTCCTGTGGAGTTTCTTTCAAGTACAGAATTTGGATCAGGATCAGAATCACCCTGTCACATCAAGGGTGTCTTCTCCAGATGCTGAAGCACCAAAATTGTCTAAGGAGACTGTACAACTTTAGCTTTGTTATAGTGGGTTACACTTTATGTAGACGTTTCTTTTTTCTTTCTTTAATCTTTAAATCCACAAAGGGATTTCTGTATCTCAACCCTAGTCTGAACTCCACTTGGTGAGAGAGTAAATGATTTCAGAGAATATGACAGGGTGTTTTCCTAGCTTACAGCAGGTGTCTCTGGCTACTGTGAAAACTGAAGTTTGTGTTTGCTCTTAATTAACTTATAATATCCCTCCTACCACAGGTTCTGTGTTATTTCTCTGTGCCTCTCCTACCCACTGAGGTTGAGCTAGGCAGTGAAGCTGAAACAGAGGGAAGAGGTTATCTACTTCAGCTCAGTCATGCAGAAATTTGAGAGGAGAAACTGATAATAACTAGAAAAAGAAAACAGCTGCTCAGTGGACAGAATGGAAGATACTTTCACAGGTAGTAATATCAAGGAAAAGCAGCCAGAAAGTGAGTGGAAGGATGGACAGGCTCATCCCCATGACACAGAGCATCCAGGAACATCCTCAGCTCTCCTCAGCTGGAGACTCCTGCTTGCAGTTTGAGTATTGCCCATGTTCCATACACCCTGGGGAGCCTGTGCAGCCAATTGCATCCAAGGATGCAGCTGCTTGGCCTCTGGCTACAGCATACTGCTGCAGGAGCTATCTTTATTCCCACCTCTGCCAGAGTCCAGAGATACCCAGACTTGGCCTACAACAAAACTCAGCCAAATGCTAGTGTTACACAGTGGCTTTTTGTTTGTTTGTTTGTTTGTTTGTTTTATTTTCTTCAAAGCTTATGTTAGGTAAAAAATGTTAACATTGCATTTTTGGTTGAAAGGCACTCTGCTGGTTCTCCTGTAGCCTGATGCCCATAAAGAGCCCAAAGCTTCTGCTTTGTTTATATACATATCTCCTATGCATTCCTATCATTCACACTCCCTCTTTTTATCCTTTCCATTATATTGTCTCCCATGCATGAGGTAGAATACAGTCACTTAACTCAGCCATATGCTAACCATATGTGGAAGCTCCAGGCACTGAGTTCACTGTCTATTCATTTAAATATTTTATTTGGACATTCCCTGAGTGGCATGTCCTTCTCTACAGCACTCCAGCTGTCCTATGTGCTCAACCAGTTGCCCAGTGAGTCACTAGGAGGCATATCCGAAAGTGGAGTAGGTTGGGACTATTCATGAAATTCAGGGTTGTGGCTGAACCCTGGGATGGGTAAGAGCACAACATAACTACCACGACACATGCTGTGTTGAGGAGTTGCAGGGGGAATCATCACCTTACAGACTGTGAGTGCTGGCAAAAGCAGGCTTTCTTGGCAAGGTTACAGCAGTTTTAGCACTTCCATCATCAACAAGAAGTGATCCGATGAGGTATGCACCATCTCAGTTGGATTGGGGGATTGTGGCTAAACATTTCTGCATCCTCAAGGCAGGGCAGGGCTGTGAGCAAAGACTCCATTTGCAGCAGGGCTGCTTTTTTACAGAGAGTCTTAAAAATAGCAAAGGCAAATTGGAAGTTGGCTAGAGGGAAAGCAAATTAAGGGGAAAGGGATCATAAATAACTATGAAGACAGTGCAGAACTGCTTGGCAGATCATACTCAAAAGGGGTTCTCAATGGTCCCTTGTCAAAGGGAAGTTCGCACAGAAGGAAATCCTGCAGGGAATTCCCTAGGCTTCTCTCTAGTCAGTAATTCCAGAAATGAATGGCATGTTGACATTGAGAGTATTTATTCAAATGTTAACTTTAAGTGAAGCTGGGAGAGAACATTGTGTTCTGCACAGAACAAGCTCAGAATTCAGAATCATCCTGCAACTGAGGACACATGCTGAAAGTGTAAGAAGCTGTTCGGTAAAGATGTGCATAAGATTGGAGATTTCATCAGAAATAAGTGACAAAGGCTGGCAATGGAGCAGCTCACAAAGATGTAGGAGCTCTTGAGGATCTGAAATTGAATCAGCAGGGTTGTGCTATTACAAAAGCAGTCAGCATTTTCCATTGTATAAAACAGGGGTGTTGTTTGTGAGGCATGAAAGTATTCCTTCAACTTTACTAGGAAATCATGAAGCCTCAGCTGGAATATTTTATCTTGTTTGAGCTCCACACTTCATGAAAAATGTAAGCCAGTTGGAAGAGTTCTGGACACTTTGTCCAGAAAAGAGTTTCGAGAATGATGAGAGATGTGGAAAACATGGCATGTGCGCAGGTGTGAAGAGATGGGGTCTATTTGCCCTAAGAAAGTGAAGATAAGAATGGGGACATGGAAGTAGGCTGTTTGCAATGCTTATGGTGACTAGAGGATACAGTAATGTGTCAGCTGCAATGCGGACAACATTAACTCTTCCTGGCTGTCTAAGCTAGTGGAGTGTGGGAGCAGGGAGTTGCCTGGGATTCAGTGTCACTGCAGATCTGTAAAAGTAGGTGGCACAAAACTGTGAAAAGTCATGTTGGCCTTTGTTTGGAGTACAGCAGAGACCAAATGACTTCTTAAAATCCCTGTCACGCCTGTTTTTTCAGTCTGTAAAGCCTAACCTATATGAAAATATTAATGTAGAGGATGACAAATATTAATGTAGAGGATGCCTGGTACTCACATGAGAGTTGTTTTTTATTCAATATTGTTGGTTTCCAATATTTTTAAATACATCATATATAACTACACTATTGGCATACAACTGCTGTTTTGCTTTTCCTGCCCCTCTAAGTCAGAAAGAACCTTAATATAAGTTGAGAAGAACATTTGCTGTGCTTCACGTCATGTGTCCTTATGTGTACATGTGCTGAATATTCCCACTATGGTTCCTCATCCTCCCTGGACAGTCCTGCCCTCCTGCTCCCTTAAAGAAGGCAGGATTATTCAGTGGTCCTGCATCCAGGACAGCAGCACCGGATGGGCTCCATGCCTTGCAGTTGATCTGCTGGGATGGGTGCACAGACAGAATCCTGGAGGGAGAATAGGCTTTGAAGAAGGTCAGGGAGTAAAAGCTATACAAATTTTGGTACAATGAGGTTCTATGCTGCTCCTCACCCTGAATCCTTTGTGTAGTTCTGCTCCTTCCTCCTGAAGATAGGAAGTATTGGATGGCCAGTCCAGTTCGACAAATGCCTTTCCAAACATGACCAACACTGCACCACCCCTGCTGCTCCAACTAGCTGTTACCATTTGTGTCCTTCCTCACAAAATGCAGAGGCCTTTGTTAGATTAAATAGGCTTTCTGCTCTCGGTGCTTGCTATTCAGACAAGGGAACTCAAGATAAGCAGTCCCAAACCTGGGGACCAATGGGATTTTTGGGGGAAGTAACATGACGATTCTTACAAGACTTCAAAATACAGCAGAACCTGCCACCATTATTCTGTCAGCTGCTTGCAACATTTAGTGCCTTTCTACATTGTGATTATTGGTCTTGTATCTTATCTGACCATACTAGCATTTCCACTGAGAGTGATCTGATTTTCATTGTCTTTACATGATAAACACAAGGAAATTGGTACTTAAATGGAAAAAAATAGAATATATGAGACAGTGTCCTTACCCAGAAAAATAATATGTTAGAAAAAAACTGTAATGAAAGATGTGGGGCAACTCTTTATTGAACAAACAGATCTGCACAGGTAAATGAGCCAGCCGACAGACAGCATGTTCTTGTGTATCTCCACCTGCTGGCCAAATCAGATGAACATTCCACATTTATTCTCTGAAGCTGATTGGACTCAAATCCTGAAGCCATTCTAAAAGCTTCCAACCCGTAAGGGTCTGCATAATGAAAAAAAAAATGTTTTCACAATATGGCCTGTTATAGGAAGGTTGAATACATTACATTTGGAATGCTGGGCATCTATTTTGTGCAACGTCTATAGCCATCATAGCTTGTAATGTCAAAACATAAGGAAAAATATAGAGATGACTAACCACTCTAAAACTCCTGGAAAGCCTTTATCTGTAGCTGTGATGGTCCTTATTTTGCAGACTTTGCATCATTCCTGTGAGGAATCATGCTGTCTGGAAGTATGATAAAGATATCTTTACTGGGATTTGGGGGGTTAAGTATCTGTACCAGCTTTCTGTTTAGAATTTGACACAACCAAGCAGGGATGATAAACTCAAGGAAGTGTGTGTAAAGGACACCCATCAAAGTCCACAGCACTGACTGGGCTCGAGGAGAGCTTACTGTAGTGCCCTTAGATACATGTATGTTTCACCATCCCCATCACTGTCTGAGTAGGGCAGGATTTGATTCACCTGTCTGAAGGTACTGTGTGAAGGTACTGTGCATGGGTGAACATCACCATTTGAACTGGATCTTCTAGTCTCACTGTTTATCAATGAAAAGAAATAATTACCTTCACCTCTCAGTTATCTTCCTGTTGTAGGCATCTAAAATAGCTAACGTGACCTACACCCTAAAAATGACTGGAAGGCCAGACAAGCACCTCTGCAGATCAGACTGGGGAAAACATTTATATGGGAGCAGGAAGTCTTACGGGTTTAGGGAATTGAAGTAGCAGAAATATGAGAAATATGACCTCTCAGGGTAGCAATGATTAAGAAAAAAAAATATGTCTGCAGAAACTTTCATTGCATAAGAAGAATCTAGAAGGTCACATGGAGGCTGGAAGGAAGTTAGTGGAAAGGCAATGGAGACTTTATAAGTACAACTTCAGAGATTATCTCTGGGAGGAGAACACCTTCCCTGTAGCACACTTTGCCTCATTCAGTTTAGCCACAACATATAGCTTATAGCAGGACAGAGAAACAGTTTAGTGTTCCTCTGAAGAGCTGTAAGCCCTGCTGAAAGCTTTTCTGTGTACTAGTATCTGTGTGTGCAGTAGTCAAAGGTTTGATGCAGCAGATGGAAGGGAAAATATTTTTTTCTGCTGATGGATCAATGAATGGGAGAGAAATGGTTACTCTGAGAAATAACTGTCTAAAGGTGAGAAGGTCCACCCCAGGCCTGCAGCACTGGATGTTCTTCGACACTATGTCCCCTGTGACCTTGCATTGGGGACATATTCTGCTTTGGATTTTTTTACCCATCAAATTTTAGACTTTAAAATCTCCCGTGTTTGGCTATCCCCACGCTTACAGTCTTCAACCTTAGCCTTACTACTCACAGCCACACAGTCCCTTGCACCTTCTGCAAGCCCTCTATGACATGCACTCAATTCATTGTTGTCCTACATTCACCACACATTCCAAGGTAAGAGGAAATGGCTATTAGAAGCCACTTGATTGTAAGCAGCCCCAGACCCTCATCCCCCTATCTTGAAGCCCCTGCTGCCCTGTAGGGAAAATTTGGGCAGGGGTATTGGTGCTTGTGACTCTGGATGGAAAGTGCAGGGTGTGCAACCCACCCTTTGCTGGCCTGGTCCTTCTCAGCATCAGGGAAGGGGCTGTCAGGATATCTGCTTCTGCTTTCTGGGGATGTAGGAGGGTGTTGGCAGCTAGAGGTGAGGGCAGTTAAGTGGGAATGGAGTCTTCACAGCCCACATGGGTGGGTTTAGGAGTCCTTTTTGCAGACAAGGGGAGAAAAAAGGTAGGAGGAGTGGAGACAGTGGCAATCACCCTTGTACTCAACTCCCAGATTTCTGAACCGACCAGACACCCCTCAGCACTCCAATTCCCTTATTTGCTTTAGAAGAAAATTAGAACATGGGAGTTCTTGTTATTTCTTCCTCATCAGAACTGTACTGCTCTTTCCATTGTTTTTACCTCACCAAACAGTGGTGGTCTCCATCCCTGGGGAGTCAGCTCTCCATCTGCACTCCTGTTGGGCTCAAAGTTCAGCTCCCGCGTTGACCTGTTGGGAGAAACATGAAATAAGGCCTCCAGAAACTGCCAGTTATCTTATGGCCTTCATATTTCAAGTGAACTGGTTCAAGTCCTGGCTTGATAAACATTCCATTGCTCTATGCAGGCTCTTCTATCTTTGCCTGTGACTAAGATGAGGAGTTATTATTGTGCATGATCTTAACGAATGAGGAACTGCTATTGTGTGTTATCTTACTGAAGAGAAGCCATGAAGTGCTTAAGTGAAGCGCTCTAGACCCCTATTGGGTCCTCAGGACCTGTGTCCATTTTCTCAGTTCAGCTGAGATTGCTATTTGCTCCTGTGTACAAGGATGTCCCATCTGTTCCCTTCCCAAGACAGGTACCATTGCAGCAACTCAGCTAGAAGCTCTGTTGTTGTGCTGGAATTACAGGAAATAAATGTTTCCAGGCTGGTCCGGGTTGCAAAATCACAGTGTGTGAAGCTTTCAAAACTTCTCATGTATATGAGCTGATGGGAGGACTGTGAATAGGAAGATATCCTGTCTGAGACAGAGTGCAAAATAGACAGGGTGCTGATGCTTACATTCAATGTTGAGCGCTTCTGAACAACCTGTGGGTAATTTGGAGGCAGGTGTAGGTAAGGTGAAAAGATTTCTGCCCTGAATATCTCCTACCTGAAAGTCCCCATCAAAGAACTGCATTTGTTTACATGTTGCTATTTCACAGAGTTGGCAGGTGGCTTCTAGCTGGCATTTTTCACAGCCCAAAGCAAGAAAACTAGCACTGCAGCTTTTTGGCTGCATTTCTACACAGTGCTTCAAATTTAGTTCAGGCAGTGTTAGGACTGCTCTTACCTTCATGCAGTTTTATTAGGGCTGAGCCTCTCCCCTGTAGCCTTAGGGCTACACTGCCATCACCTGAAAGAAATGGGTATTTATATAGTAATTCCCTAGTATGACATTTTCTTATCAATAATAATTGCAGTTTTGTGTTGTGATTTCAAATGAGAGAATATGTGAGTCCATGCAGAGGGAGACATGATGGGGAAGGACAGGAAAGCAAAGGAGTCAAGAAGCTAAGCAGCAGTCAGGGTAGGAGGGTAGAGGTGCTATCTGATTTCTGAAAGGTGTAAGGAATAGCGTAGCCTCTTAAATTCATCTTCTTTGCATAGATAATATTTATCCATCTTTAAAAAAAGTGGAGAGAACAATCTCCTTTGCTTTAACATTCAGTTAATCCTCTTTTTGATATGAGAGTGTAGTAAGGCATTGGCTGAATGGTGCTGGCAGAGCAGATGAGACTGCATATAACCTGGATTGTAACAGAATGTGGAGAAATTTCTAGGCTGCAGGGCATGGGTGGTCTTGGAGTGTTTTTTGAATGGAGAGCCTTAGAATTAGATTGCCATGCTGAGTTTGAATGCACTGTGTGCCCAGAGTGCACAGTTACTATGTCATTAGCCCTATGGTTGCTCACTGTCTTTGGGAGTGGTTTACTACTGTGTGTGGGTGGTAGATTCAGCTGGAAAATATTTGACTATGCAGAAGAAATTCTCAGATGTGCTGCAGCTGTGATACCTCTTGCATTAGTCAAACAATAGTACTCCATCTACGTTGTCCATCACATTAAAGATGACACATACTTATGACACAAGTGTTTGTGTGGCTTTCTGTCGTCTTGCTTTCTCAGCTGAGGTCAGCCTTACATGGTGTGTTCTTATTTCCAGGCTTTTCTTGTCTACAATGTTATGTTCTTCCCATTTACTGAACAGCTTTTTTCTTCCTGGAAAGCAAGAAGTCTGCTTTCATATTATCTTGATCCTGATTAAGGCCCATTTATTCTCATCATCACAAAAATCACCACTAAAATGCCACCTGCAAAACCAAGTTTTAGGACATGGACTTTCAAGCAGTCTGAAAGGTGTAGCGGCAAGTAGTTATTTCCTTGAAAGGAATCTTGAGAAGTCCAACGCTTCAGAGGCTCAGGAAAGTTTTCTCTGTCTGCCTGAAAAAATAGATACTACCTAGTATTCTTCTTGTACCACCAGCCATCTTTTACCACTGACTTGACTAACCCACCTTGGAATCTACAGCTGGAATGTCCATGGCTCTTTGCCCTTCTTGCACCTTGTCCACGGGCCATTGTCATGAATGGTGCCTGGCATAACATATACAGATAAGAGATGGTAACAGTGTTTGTGGTCATGTTTTATGCAGTACCATTGCCATTAGGACACTTGTTTGGTCAGAGAATACCCACAGAAACTCAAAGGGGCTTTTGCATGTCTTGAGGTTCTCCATCCTAAAATATATAATTCACTACATCTATGTCTCCTAGCTTCTATGCAATGCCAGAGCTGAGAGCACTGTAACATTAGGATGTCACAAGCTCAACTATCCTTTTCTAAGACACATAATTTTAAAGGATTGTAAGCGCACTAAAAGGAAGCCTCCCTGCTGCACTATAATAAGCTAGACCTTAATCAAGAACATGAAAGCAATTTTAATAATGCTGCATTTCATTGGGTAATTGGAGTGTGACAACAGACTAAGCAGGAGACGTTTCTGACCTGCAATCGTACAATGATGTTTGCATTTTCACTGATTTTGTTGTGAGAGAGGGAGAAAAGTGGGTCTGTACAGTGACCATTCTCCAGAGGAAGTGCATGCGAGATCTATGCTGACAGCCTGAGCACAGCCTGGAAAGAATCCAGCTAAGGGTGACTCTAAAGCTGGTTGGTCATTTTGTAACTTCCAACCTTTACCAAATCTTGAACTCTTTATTTTGACAGAGTAAACAAGAATTATTTTATCTTTGCTCGGTTAGAAAGCAACAGCAAAGCAAGCTGAAAACATGTTGTTTCTTTGAGGGAGATGGCCCAGAAGTTCCCTTAGATAGGCGTATTCCTGGAGCTCCTGCCTAGCACACCTTGTCGTGTACCTGAGCACATCAGCCTGAAACTCAATGAAGTCAGGTGCAATTCATTACAGGGACTCTTTCCTGTAAGACAACAAGTTCTACAACACCGGAAAACAGTGAGGATGTTCACCATTTACAGACAAATTTTAGTTCTTCTCAGTTGCTGGTTGCCAGACCTGAAGTAAGAGATCAGTGGATGGAAGGAACATAACCACATCATTCTCTAGTATTTCCTCTGCCTACATATTTTTCTAGCTCTCTGAGAGAGTTAGGGAGTTTGGATGGATTTAGTCTGTAGGCTGGGCTTTTTGTTTTGTATCTCACCAGCCATAGTCAATACCTACTCCAACTAAACTTAAGAACTGCAGCTGAGACAGTAAGTCCTCTATGGAGATGACTAAGAGATGTCAAGCATTTCTACTATGTCTTTTCTCTTACAGATAAAACCTCCTAGTGACAGTTTCCCTGTGATACAGAATGCCCTAGCTAAAGGGTGGTGTAGTAACCTTACCCTGGTAAAGTGGCCTAAAACCTAGAAAAGCAAAGTGTGTCTCAGTAAATGCTGGAAACAGCATTATTATCACTACCACACTTGCAACATAGGGTCACTTTTGTCTGGCATATTGTTTGCAAAAGGAAGTGCATGGTACTCAGTGCTCATTTTAAAAGATACTTTGAAAGACGAAATAAGGACTGTTGTCAGCAGCTTCTCCCATACTGCTGGAATAGTAACAAGCACCTCTTCTGTCAACACATAGACATAAAATTTCAAGAACTCTTCCATAATCGTGTCTCCATGGCAACATTTAAGGCTGGAGAATAAAAACTATATTGCAGCCTCAGTCTCTTTGGAGGCTGCAGGGTAGGATGGAGCTGGATTTCAGTTCTGACATGGCAACTCCTGCTGAAATAGTTCATGTCCCACACAGTGCTCTGCTTTAAGCACTTAAGAGATTGAATCTCATGTTTCATGCAGGTGCAGGGAGATTTGCATCTGTCAGTTCTGCATGCTTTTCCTGTCTCTAATTTAAAATAAGTATGAGGATGGAAGTAAAGATCAGGGCCTTGGGAGGCCCCTGGGCTAATGTTACTTTGCAGTGCAATGAGAAGACACCATGTTGTTGACAAACTCATGCACAGACTGGCTGGTTGGGCCTTTTAAGCTGATGTTACCATAGCCCTATAGTGTTCAGTACTGCAGGGCTCACTGGGCCAAAATGGTGGAGCACAAGAGAAGCAGCTGCTGTGATAAATCAGGAGATTCTTTATGCTGTAGTCTGCAGGAGGTCAGCAAGGGAGAGACAGGATGAATTGATGCAAAGGTCAGACCTTCATGTTTAAACTAAACAAAATCTCCTTGTGCTATGTGCCCTGTATGGAACCAGAGGAAAATATTTTCACTGTACTCTCAATTCACCCATTCCTTCTGCTTCTACAGTTTTGAATGTTTTACTCCAGTCTCAGGGCATTGTGAGTGATTTCCTCTCCTCACACGCACAAGCCTACCGATTCCTCTTGCCTTAGGGCTGTTTTCCCCCACAATATCAAGGAATGAAGTGCCATTAAACTGTTTCTGATTCATCACAAATGTGGGAAAGATTTTAGCAAGAAAGGGGAGGTAAGAAATAAAAGCACTCCCATCGGTTTGTTTCTTTCTGCCTAGGTGAGGTGTGTTTCCAGAAAGCCAGATAGAGTGTGTGTTGTGGTTCTGCTCGAGTGGGCAGCCAGGCTCCACCACAGCCGCTCTCTCACTCCCCCTCCTCAAAGAGGAATGGGGAGAAAATATGATGAAAAGGGCTCAAAGGTTGAGATAAGGACGAGAAGATCACTCAGTAATTATTGTAACGGGCAAAACAGACTTGGCATAGGGAGATAGTAAGATTTATTGTTTATTACTAACAAGCTAGAAAAGTGAGAAACAAAGGAAAGAAAGGAAAAGCACCTTCCCCCCACCCCATCCACCCTCTTCCACCTCCTCCCCCTGAGCGGCGCAGGGGAATGGTGGTTATGGTCAGTCTACAGCGCTTCTTCTCTGTCGCTCCTTCTCGGTCACTCTCATCCCCTGTGCTGTGGGGTCCCACCCACGGGATGCAGTCCTTGATGAACTGATCCAGTGTGGGCTTCCCACAGGCAGCAGCTCTTCCAGAACTGCTCCAGATATGGGTCCATACCACAGGGTCCAACCGTCAGGAGCAAACTGCTCCAACCTGGATCCCCCACGGGCAGCAGCTTCTGCCAGGTCACCTGCTCCTGCGTGGTCTCCTCTCCACGGGCTACAGGTCCGGCCCGGAATCTGCTCTGGCAGGGGTCTTTCACAGGTGGCAGCCTCCATCGGTGCAGGGCCACCTGCTCCACCGTGGTCTCCTCCACGGGCTGCACCGTGGAACCCTGCTCCACTGTGGTACTCTGTGGGCTGCAGGGGGACATCCTGCTTCACCATGGTCCTCACAACAGGCCGCAGGGGACTTCTGCTCCGGAGCCTGGAGCATCTCTCCCCCTTCTTCTTCACTGACCTTGGTGCCTGCAAGATTGTTCCTCACTCCTCTCACTCTCCCAGCTGCTGTGTGGTGCAGCATTTTTTTCCCTGTCTTAAATATGCTCTCAGAGGCACAAACAACATCGCTTATTGGCTCGGCTCTGGTCAGCAGCAGGACCTTTATCTAACATGGGGCAGCTTCTAGATTCTTCTCACAGAAACCACCCCTATGGCCCCCTGTTACCAAAACCTTGCCACGTAAACCCACTACAGTGTGTCAGCTTCAAGCAGCCTGGAGGTTTGGACAGTGGAGAGCATTATTATGCAGTTAAAGGAAAGCTGTTTACAAAGTAGGCCTGTTCGCACTCCTTTTGACTCCTGGGTCCAACCAAGTTTTGCACTTTGGGGAGCCACAGACAGGCAGCAAATCTTGCAGAAAGCCTGTAAATATGCAAGGAAAGAATAGGAGGTCTGCAAACTGTCTACACAGACAGGTGATTCCTACATGGCACCAGTGAGTGCAAAGTGAGTGAAAAAAAAGACGGGGTAAGACTGGGCAGGCTGTTTTACCTTACCACAAATATCACTTCTAATTCTGCATCTTATCAGGAACAGTGTGAGAAGCTTGCAGGGTTTCTTCTTGTGGCATTGAGGAGTGACAGGAGAAAATTTAATTTGCTGTTCTTCATCCACGTCAGAGTGACATGTGCATCTTATCACAGAATCATAGAATAGCTTGGGCTGAAAGGGCATTAAAGATCATCTAGTTCCAAACCCTCTGCCATGGGCAGGGACACCTCCCACCAGGCCAGGTTACTCAAAGCCCCATCCAACCTGGCCTTGAGCATTTCCAGGGATGGGGCATCCGCAGCTTCTCTGGGCAATCTGTTCCAGTGTCTCACCACCCTCAGAGTACAGAATTTCCTCCTTATATCTAATGTAAACCTACCCTTGTTTAGTTTAAAGCCATTACCCGTTGTCCTATCACTACACTACCTGTCAAAGAATCCCTCCCCAGCTTTCCTGTAGGCGAGATCCTGCACAGCTTTACAATATTTGATCCAGACACTGTATTTGGAGCTGCTCAACATTACAGTTTTCTTGCTGTTAAAACTAGAACAAACTCAAAACCTATCTATAAAGATGTGAGATAGCACCAGCAGTTGGGTGACACCTAGTACCTGACACAGAACCTTAAGACAAGGGAAAGTTTCTGTACAGTAAACAGACCCAGAGATCCTCTAGCTGACTCTGTCCCATTCTCAGTTTGGCCAATGAAACTATGGAGCATGTAGCTCCTAAAATGGCACTACAACATAACACCATGCAGCGCTACTAAACCTATTCCTGAAAGCAATATGAATACACTCAGGGAATATTATGCAAACTTAAGGCTTATGATTAATGTTTGGCTTATGCTGCATTTTCAAACTGTAAACCAGCTAATCAGCTGCTTTGACCTCAGAGGATTAATGGAGAAGGGACACAAAATGTCCTCTTCAGCTGTTACACGTTGATCCAAAAATCACCCACACTGGGGCCTCTTCAGAAGTTGTGTTTCCTGACTAACATAGAGACACAGAGCATGTGTCTCTGAAGGCCTGACACATCATGCCATTTCTCATTCTGCCAAAAAGATGCAAATTGAGCTTTTTTTTTTTTTTTCCCCCAAAAAAACAGGTTTCTGCTTTCATTTGGGAGAAAATGCTTAACCACATTCGTGAAAACCATCTTTTGTTCTGTTGTCATGCATACGTTGGGTCTTGGAACTATTTTTGCTCTTGCTATATCATTTCTGTGTAGACACAGCTTATGTGTTAGGATTGAATGGAGGGCAGGGACAGGTGACGTAGTGGGGGCCACCTGACCAGGAAGACCGAGAGGATGATAACCTCTACTGATAGATAGGAGCAGCCTCATGTGCACAAGCTATGGTCCTCATGGGGGAATTCAATCAACTGATTATCTACTGGGGGGACAGCACAGCAGGGCATAAGCAATCCAGGAGATTCCTGGATTGCACTGTTGATAACTTTCTTCTCCAAGTGATAGAGGAACCAATAAAGGAGAGGTGCTATGCTGGACCATGTTCTCACCAGGGGGAATGTAAATCTCAAGGGCAGCCTTGGCTACAGTGACCATGAAAAGGTGAAATTCCAGATCCTTAGGGCAGTGAGTAGGGTGCACAGCAAAATCATTATCCTGGACGTCAGGAGAGCAGACTTTGGCCTGTTCAGCATTCTGCTTGTTGAGTACCATGGGGGGAAGAGAGTCCCAAGAAAGCTGGTTGATGTTTGAAGGTCACCTCATCCAAGCTCAAGAGTGATGTGTCCCAGCAAAGAGGAGCTCAGGCAAAAATGCCAGGAGGCCTGCATGGATGAACAAGAAGCTCCTGGACGAAGTCAAACACAAAAAGGAAGCCTACAGATGGTGTAATCAAGGACAGGTAGCCTTGGATGAATAGAGATGTTGTTTGCGCAACTAGTGATCATGTTTGGAAAGCTAAAGCCCTGATAGAATTAAATCTGGCCAGGGACATAAAGGGCAACAAGAAAGACTTCTACGAAGTATGCAGTGATAAAAGGAAGACTAGGGAAAATGAGGGCCCACTCCAGAAGGAAATAGAAGACCTGGTCACCCAGGATATGGAGAAGGCTTAGGTGACTTTTTTGTCTTCACCAGCAAGTGCTCTAGCCACACTACCCAAGTTGCAGGGACTGGGAGAATGAAGAACTACCCACTGTAGGAAAAGAACAGGTCTGAAACAGTCCAAGGAACCTAAATGTGCACAAGTCCATGGGACCTGATGCGATGCATCCGAGGCTCCTAAGAAAACTAGCAGATGAGGTTGCTAAGCCACCATCCATCGTAATTGAAAAGTTGTGGCAGTCTGTTGAAGTTCCCAGTGACTGGAAGAGTCACTGGGAACATAACCCCCATTTTTAAAAACAGAAAAAAGGAAGGTCTGGGGAACTACAGGCCGGTTAGTCTCACATCTGTTCCTGGCAAGATCATGGAGCAGATCCTCCTGGAAACCATGCTAATTCACATGGAAAACAGAGAGGTGAGTGATGACAGCCAGCATGACTTCACTAAGGACAAATCACGCCTGACAAATTTGGTGGCTTTCTATGATGGAGTTACAGCTTAGGTGGATAGGGAAAGAGCAGCTAATGTCATCTACTTGGATGTGTGCAAAGCATTTGACACTGACCCGCATTACATCCTTATTTGTAAATTGAAGAGACATAGATTTGATGTATGGACCATTGAGTGCATAAAGAACTGTCTGGATGGTTATACTCAAAAGAGTTGCGGTCAACAGCTCAATGTCCAGGTGAAGACTGGTGACAAGTGGTGTTCTCAGGGGTCAGTGTTAGGCCTGGCATGATTTAACATCTTGGTGACATGGACAGTGGGATTGAATGCACCCTCAGCAAGTTTGCCAATGACACCAAGCCGTATGGTGCGGTCAACACACGTGGGGGAAAGGGATGCCATCCAGAGGGACCTGGACAAGCTTGAGAGTTGGGCCTACATGAACATTATGCAGTTCAACAAGGCCAAGTTCAAAGTCCTGCACCTGGGTTGGGGCAATCCCAAGCACAAATACAGGCTGGGTGGAGAATGGATTGAGAGCAGCTGAGGAAAAGGACTTGGGGGTGTTGGCTGACAAGAAGCTTGACATGAGTTCTGAGTCTTGGGAAGAAGGGGAGAGAGTGCAAAGCAAGAAGCAGGGTATGTGTCTTCAAGGATGTGAGCATGATAGGTTTGGGAGGATGGCACCTTCCCCCATCTGGGATCTGGAGTTCCTGAAGTAAGGACTTTGGGATCCCCTTTCCTGAAATTAAGAACCTGAAGCAACCCTTGAATACATCTGCATGTGTATGTATGTGAATGAATGTATATATGAAGAGAGAGGAAATGGTTCTTCCTTCTTTACCCAGTAGCCCTGTTATAGTTCTTGAAGAATATGTTGCCATCTTTTTTGTTGCTCAAATAAGCATTTATTTAGGATAGGGAGCCTTATGTGCCACCCATACAAGTGTTGACTGACAGCCCCTATGCTGTTACACACAAAGGCTTTCTCAGTATCTCCTGTCCTGTTGCCACTTGCCCATTTCCATCCAGAATATTGAGAGAGGTAGGATTTCAGGCTTTGGCAGGATTGGCTGTTGGTTGGATTCTGAGAATCACAGTTTGAAACGAAGTGGTCAATGCAGTTCTTTGACTTGATTACACTAACTTGCTTATTTTCTTAGTTAATTGATAGGCAGTAGTATTTATTTTTGTTTGATGCTAATATATATATTTATTTTCTAAAGGAATGTTGCTGTCTTGGGCTTTTGAGCTAGACTTTTAAAGAAGTTGCTGTTCTAACTCCACTATGCCATTTGCAACTTCTGTGAAATTTTGCAATTAAATACTCTATGCTTTGCATGTGGCCAAAGATAATTTTGCATTTGATGAGAAAATAGGCAGAATGGTTAAACTAGAGGAGAATAAGAAGAAAAAAGCAGCAGCAGCAGTCTTTTGAGTATTAAAAGTGGTGTGACATAGAACCAAGCAGAAAAAGAAAATTTTGCAAGGGAAATAGCTTTTTTGAGGGGAAAAAAGTGCTGTGGTCTGTGTTTACATCACTAAAACTATGTCTTTGAGTTGCATTCCATGCGAAGAACAGGTCGAAAGGCAATTCCACTGTTTGGTCTTTGTTCCCAGGATAAGAGGCATAGCTGTCTGTGCTGCAGTTGCTGTGGGTGGGCAGGTCTCCTTGTCTGCACGGGGCTGCAGACAGGGTCCTGGGCTTGATTTAACTACACTTGGAAATGCTTTCTGCATAGATTGTGATCTCTGCATGCAGCTGTATCTTGCTATCCTGCTGAGTGTGGCCCTGGCGTACACCTGCACTGGAAGAACTGGTGATGCTACTCTGAATCTATTTCCACTGATCCTAGCAGGCTGCCAAGTGAGTGGGGGCTGGAAAGCAAGGCAGGAAGATAAGGGAAGAGATGGCGAGTGCAGAGAGGTGCAAACACCTTACTCATGGGGTACCTGGATCAGAGAACACTGAGAGTCAGACCCATTTGTACATATCATAGACATGTAACTCTGCTGGGTGTACTAGGCCTCCATCATCCTTACATTGCTGTTTCCCTTCAACAGAAACAACCTGGGAGCGGCCAAGCAGCATGCCTGGGACTCCAAAGAGCCCTGTGACACAGAAGAATCTTGCAGGTACTGTTTGTTGCCATGCCTGACCACTGCCTTGGGTGAATCTCTTTCTCTACAAGTTAGCAAAGCAACTGAAAATGCTGTGATTGAATGGGATTTATATTTAATGTACACAATTGTGTGGCAGAGCAAATGTGGTGAGGCTTTCCCTTCTGATACATCTCACCTGCTGTTTCCTAACTGACGCATCTTCTGGCCTGTCTGAAGTGCCTGCTCAGACCTGAGGTGGCTCCTTCCTTGGAGCAATGAGACAGTTGGTGGCCCAGCAAGGCACTGGAGCTGCAGGCTTCAGGAGAGAAGGACTTACTGCCTTTTCCAGTCCTGCTTTCTGCAGGCTCTTGAGGGAACATGGGCACAAGGAAGTCTTGCAGCATGTGGTAGCTACATTTCTGTCAGCTGATAATAATGCAGTCCAAAGGAACGTTTTTTGCCAAAATTTTTCAAACTGATGCCTGTCTTTACTGGCTGAGCCAAGTGGGAAGCATGCTTTAAGGATGCACATCTTGTTGTAACCAAAGGATTTGTAACATAGCTGTGTATCTTCATTTAAGCCTACTATGAACGTTATTCTTTACTCACTATTTTCTAAAAGTAAAGCACCCTACACCTGTGTACGTAAATCATAAACATCTTACAAAGCTTGCTTTCTTGAAATTAACAGTCCGTCTTCATTAAACCAGTGCTTTTACATAGACTAATTCTTCAAACACATCATTTTACCAGACTTGGCTATGGGAACTGTTTGAGTTTTGGTCCATTGATGGTGGTCCGTCCATCACTCGGTGGTTAAGAAATTGGCTGGATGGTCACACTCAAAAGAGTTGCGGCCAACAGCTCCATGTCCAAGTGGAGATCAATAACAAGTAGTGTTCCTCAGTGGTCAACGTTGGGACCGGCACTGTTTAACATTTTTGTGGGTGACATGGACAGTGGGATTGAGTGCACCCTCAGCAAGTTTGCCAATGACACCAAGCTGTGCAGTGCAGCTGACATGCTCTGGAGGGAAGGGATTCCATCCAGTGTGACCAGGACAGACTTGAGAGTTGGGCCTGTGCAAATCTCATGCAGTTCAGCAATGCCAAATGCAAGGTCCTGTACCTAGGCCAAGGCAATCTCAAGCACAAATACAGGCTGGGTGGAAAACGTATTAAGAGCAGCCCTGAGAAGGACTTGCAGATGTTGATTGACGAGAAGCTTGCCATGAGCTGGCAGTGCGTGCTTGCAACCCAGAAAGGCAACTGCATCCTGGGCTACATCAAAAGAAGCATGGCCAGCAGGGTAAGGAAGGTGATTTTCCCCTTCTACTCTACTAAGATCCCACGTGGAGCCCTGCATTCAGCTCTGGGACCCCTAGCACCAGAAGGACATGGAAGTATTAGGAGAGTCCAGAGGAAGGCCACAAAGATGATCAAGGGGTTGGAGAACCTCTCCTACAAAGACAGGCTGAGAGAGTTGGGGCTGTTTAGCCTGGAAAAGAAATGGCTCCAGGGAGACCCTATAGCTACTTTCCAATACCTAGAGGAAGCCTACAGGAAGGCTTTGGAGGGACTCTTTGTCAGGGAGTCAGGGAGTATAGTGAAAGGACAATAAATAATAACTTTAAACTAAAAGAGGGTAGGTTTACATTAGGAATAAGGAGGAAATTCTTTACTCTGAGGGTGGTGAGACACTGGAACAGATTTCCCAGAGAAGCTGCGGATGCCCCATCCCTGGAAATGCTCAAGGCCAGGCTGGATGGGGCTTTGAGTAATCTGGCCTGGTGGGAGGTGTTCCTGTCCACGGTAGGGGTTTGGAACTAGATGATCTTTAATGCCCCTTTCAGCCCAAACCAGTCTATGCTCCTATGACTTGGGGCCTCTTTTCCTTGACTCTTCCAACTCAGTTAACTCCTGTCATAACTGCTGATAAAAGCCTACTGCAAGATGCTGAGAGGAGAATGGGCCTGTGTGCTAATCTTCAGTAGAGTACATGCATTTATATTCAATTATATGATTAGTTTTTAAAATGTGTAGTTATGCATTTGCTACCTACAGCAAGCCTGCTCACTCTTCATGTTCTTACAGTGAATGGCTACCACATTTCTGGGACGCCAGTACACCAACTAGACTCTGGTCATAGGAGCCTCCGGAAAGCCAGTGGGGAACCCCAGGTAAGTTTTGGGGAAAAAATCCAAGCAGTGGTACAAAGTCATATGTGGGTGTTTGCTTAAGTAGTTTAGGAGTCTGTCAGAGTAGGATGTTTAAAGGCATTTTCTTTAAAAAAATCTGTCATATTCATTACATCTAGAAAAGTCAGTCTTTATGTCTAACTGGCAAAACAATGCAAAATGCCAAAATACTTTGAATTTTTGTGCCCTATCACTCCTTTCTGAAAAATCCCTCAGGATTCTGAAAAATCCCTTCAGTCACTGTTAACGACCCTCCAAAATTTCCTGCCCTTCTAGCCTAAAATGTGGGCCTACCTCTAGATGTGCAGATCTGTCCATGTCTTTCTCATTGTATTTTCTTGCAGCTCGTGGTGGTTTTACCAGGGTGGGCAGCCAAGTTCCACCACAGCTGCTCTCTCACTCACCCTCCTCAAAGAGGAAGGGGAAGAAAATATGATGCAAAAGGGCTCAAGGGCTGAAATTAGGACAGGGAGATCGCCCAGTAATTATGATGGGCAAAACAGTCTCAGCATAGGGAGACAGTAAGATTTATTGCCTATTACTAACAAGCTAGAAAAGTGAGAAACAAAGGAAAGAAACTAAAAACGCCTTCCCCCAATCAGCCCTCTTCCACTTCCTCCCCCTGAGCGGCACAGGGGAACAGGGGAATGGGGGCTGTGGTGAGTCCATAGCGCTTTGTCTCTGCCGCTCCTTCTCGGTCACTCTGATCCCCTGTGCTGTGGGGTCCCTCCTGTGGGATGCAGTCCTTGCCGAACTGATCCAGCTTGGGCTTCCCACAGGCAGCAGCTCTTCCAGAACTGCTCCAGATATGGGTCCATACCACAGGGTCCAACCGTCAGGAGCAAACTGCTCCAACCTGGATCCCCCACGGGCAGCAGCTTCTGCCAGGTCACCTGCTCCTGCGCGGTCTCCTCTCCACGGGCTACAGGTCCGGCCCGGAATCTGCTCTGGCAGGGGTCTTTCACAGGTGGCAGCCTCCATCGGTGCAGGGCCACCTGCTCCACCGTGGTCTCCTCCACGGGCTGCACCGTGGAACCCTGCTCCACTGTGGTACTCTGTGGGCTGCAGGGGGACATCCTGCTTCACCACGGTCCTCACCACAGGCCGCAGGGGACTTCTGCTCCGGAGCCTGGAGCACCTCTCCCCCTCCTTCTACACTGACCTTGGTGCCTGCAAGACTGTTCCTCACTCCTCTCACTCTCCCAGCTGCTGTGTGGTGCAGCATTTTTTTTTCCTTTCTTAAATATGCTCTCAGAGGCACAAACAACATCGCTTATTGGCTTGGCTCTGGTCAGCAGCAGGGCCTTTACCTAACATGGGGCAGCTTCTAGATTCTTCTCACAGAAGCCACCCTTATGGTCCCCTGCTACCAAAACCTTGACACGTAAACCTACTACATAGCTCCAGCCTTCCCTCCCAAAGACATTATTCACAAAGAATTTGTCTGAAATGTTTTTCTCAGTTACTTCATCCATTTCTGTGTGTCCTTTCACAGGCCCTCCTCTGCGACTTATATAGCCCGTGCAACACCCATCTCACCTCAGGCTAGTGTTCAAGATGCTGACTCAACAGCCACTCTCCTCTGCCTGTTTGTCTCATCTTTTACTAAATATCCTTGCACTTTTGATTGCACCACCTCTTGTCTCCAGGAGAGTATTCCCTGCATTTCATCATATGCCACAGGGCCCTCTTCCAGCTCCAGCACTGAAACTTCATTCTCTGCCAAAACTGCAACGGTTGAATAGGTACTAGGTAGCACTTTTGTACTTCCCTGCCTGCTGGCTCTTTTCCCCTGGTTGTATAGGACCTGAGTTCTCTTTTTCATTTCTCTGTTAACTGCTAGGTTCTCCTGTAGTGCAACTATTTAAATACTGACAGTGGAATGCACATTTTGTGTGCAGTTACCATGCTGAACTGGATTGCCTGTTGCTCTTAGTGTCCCTCTGTTTTCTTGATCTAAATTTTGTGTTGCCTGCTCAGTGTCCCCCTTTGCCTTCACCCTATTTCTTGTCCATGGCCTTTACTGTTGCCCCATAACATCAGGGGTGCTCTTTCAGCTGAGCCAGTATTTCTGGTTTTACCTTCCCAGTGAATTCATGACATCTCCTGTGATACAATCCGTCATTTCAGGTTCCCTGTTCTTTCACATTCATTAGAAACATTTCACATTTAATTTTTACACTGCTTCTTCTCTGAGGAATTTACACAGACTAGAGGCAGAGCACATGGACACCTAACCTAGCTCAATGGTTTTGACACCTACCTCAAAACCATTTTAAAAGCTGACATAGTGCATTACTGTACAACCCTGTCCACACGCCTGCTGTGTCTCCCTCAGAGAATCCAAATAAATTTGCAAGGTGTGACTTCTCTTTTAAAAAAGCAATATTAATCCTTGTGCAACAAATCTAATTTCTCAAGATACCTGCTATACATGTATCTTGGTGCACAGGTCAGATTAACTGACTTCCCCCAAACCTTATTTCTAACATTTGCCTCTTTTAGGGTGCTGAGTCTCACTCAAGTTCACCTGTTTGCCTAAAGTCATCGTTTTGCTCAGAGATACACATTTGAGATACACATGGAGTCTATTTTCATGCACTGCCTTGCTTAGCTGACTCAACCATTACACTGACAAAAATCCTTTTCATTCTTTCTTTCATTCACTTTGGCAGCCTCCATGATACTTTATTTACATTGTTCTTACATTACCAGCTTTCCCAAACTGAAGTCCTCACCTCATTCGTGCTTTGAACTCTGAACTAGTTTTGCATCTGTAACTAGCTGCTGGTTGCATTAGTACTAAGAGAAGCTTATGTCCACACCCATGTGGGAGCTTGCTGTTCCTGGGAGCTGTGGATGCTTTTGCAGAAGAGTCCTCAGTAAAGAAAACATCTGACCATATTGTTGGTTGCAAGAAGGTGTTTTTCTAGTGCTGCTCTCTAGGCCTTCAGACTCTTCTACAGATTGGCCTGTTCCTCTCCTACCTCTGTCTTGGGCCATCCCAAGCTGCTCTGCCTTGACTGCCTCCTTGCCTGTTCTTGGCACAGGCTTTCTGCTGGAGAGCAGCTTCCAGACATTCTCCAGGACGCTTAGACCTGGGCATCAGCCATCATGCAAGCAAATGCTGGCAAGATCCCTTGGGCAAGCTCAGCCACATTTCTTGGAAACAGCTCAAGGGGGAAAAAGCCACAACTGAGAACAAAACAGAACTGTACTGTGCTGGGCACAGGGCCAGGCCTCACTTACAGCTTCCTAGAGAGCAGCTAAAAACTAAATGCTGCTGGTTCAGGTTGTCACAACCAGCACAAATGGAGCAGCAGAACTGCCTGGCTGGTGTGTTGCAGTCCAGCAGCAGGCCAGTGTGAAACCTCACATGTTCAGCCCTGGTCACTTCACTGTTGACGTGACTTTAGCTGGACATTGAATTTCAAGTTGTAGCTCAAAGGAAATGCTATGTTCAGGGGCTCCAGCAGAGCCCTGGCCCAGGCTAGCTCAGATACATTCCCCCCTACCCCACCAAGAGTATCCCCAGTGGTCCCCATAGTCTTCATAGCGGGTGGCAATCCCCAGAACACAGGAGCAAGGGAAGGGAGCCAGAGCAGTGTGGGGGCCACAGCACACGACCACGACGGTGGCGGCAGCTCACGTGTGCTCGCACGCAGTGGAAGCGATTCCTGCCGCCTCCGAGCAGACAGGCCGGCTGTGACACACGCTCTCCTGCTGTCACGCCCAGGCGGCGGGGCTGCGCGCACGGCCGGGGCAGGCGTGCACCGCGCTGGGCGCGCCCGCGTTACGGCCGCAGCGCCGACTCTGTCCCCGGCCGCTCCCTACAGAGCGGCGCGGCGGAGGCGAGAGGCGGAGCGCTGGAACGGTGTCTCCCCGAGGGCTTAGGCGAGAGGCGGCGGGGCCGGCGGCCCGCCTCGGTGGCTGGCAGCGGGCTCCGCCGCCCGGCCCGGCCTGGCCCGGCCCACCATCGGCCGCGGCGAAGGGGCGCGGCCCTGCCGGCCGGCAGAGCCGCCTCCAGCTCCTGTGCCGTGCCGTGCCGTGCCATGGAGGCGGCCTAGCGCCCACCCCGCACGGCTCGCGCCCGCCATGCTAGGCTCCGAGAGCGCCCTTGACGATGCGCCCCACTTTTCTCCACAGACCCCGGGGTCCCCGGCGGCGCCGCGGAGGCAGAGCAAGGAAAGCAGCCTGACGGTGAGTGCCGCCGCGCCGATGTGGGCTACCGGCCCCCTGGGGTGGCTGCGAGTCACCTTCCTGAGCGCTCGGAGGCGGACAGGGCCGAGGGGTCTGCGGCGCCACCCCCTCGGGGTGAAGGGGGGGCGGGTCGCTGGCTGCCGTCTCGTCAGCCACAGCCAGAGCGCTTGGGGCTGATCCCGGGGACCGATCTCGGGGCAGCGCGGCAGGAACGCCTCGAGGGCACCTGCGCCTGGCGCCGTGCTCGGCTTTGCTTTTCCAGCCCACGGGTGCTAGGCGCTCCGGGGTAGTGGCCGTAGGGCGAGCGCGGCTGGTAGCGGAGGCGAAGAGCCAGGCTGCCGGAGGTGCCCGGTGGAAGGACGGGTGGTGTTGCAGGGAGGAAGTGAGGAAGTTCCGGATGGACTGCAGGAGCGGATTTTTCACCACGAGTACTTTTGCAGTGTTTAAATACTAAGTCGGTGCCATGAGAAGCTTGGGATTTCCACCAAAAGGGTGGAACTCCATCTAGAATGATCCTTGTGGGTCCCTTCCAATTCAGGAAGTTCTGTTCAGTTCTGCTCATCCTTGGAGATTTTCAGAGTGCAAATTCCTGTGTGATTTTTGCCTTCAATTCTAGTGATTCTGGGGTGACCAGAAGGTAAGAAAATAACTGAAAAAGGGAACAGGCATTCTCTAAGGATTCTGGCTGTTAATCAGGTGTCCTGAGAAAATTTACTATGCTTTTAACTGTTCTTCTGCACTCCCCGAAATAGCCTGAATAGTTGAAGAAGCACTGAAAGGATAGAAAAATGCAGGAGATGGGTCATTGCCCTGCTAGAAAACAATTTTTGGCGTTTCAAAGACATCAAAGGTATTTTTTTGTGCCAGTGCAACTGAAGATTTCTGATACAGCCTAAGATTTTAGGTATCAGCATGAAGTTATTGTTACATTACTTTTCATAATAATAATTAAATATAGTTGGTTCAGTTAAGATGTTCTCACTATCGGGTTTATAAATCTTAATATATTTTGTATGAATGATTACCTCATCTGGAACAAAGTGTGAAATTCTGGACTCCTCAGTACATGACAGATGTTTAAAAACAGGAAGGATATCAAAAGAAACTAATGGAAGTGGCTGGAAGTACAATGGTTTATTTAAAAGGAAATAATAAAGATAAATAAGAAAGTAATTGAGTTGCTCCAAGAAAGGAGAGGGAATAAGCATGCTTGTAGTTGTGAGCATTGCCAAGGTATAAAATACAAGACAACAAAAGGAATGTTATAATTTTAATGTTTAATTTTATATATTATGGTTAGCTGTTACTACAGGAAGGAGGCTGTTGTCTGCATTGTTACATACAGCTTGTTGATTTGTCCCTCGGTGAATATGATTCCCTGGGTTTCTGGTGACAGGAGCAAGGGTTTGGAAGGAGCATGCTTAGGTTTCCCCTTCTAAGTGCAGCGCAGGTCAGTCATTGCCACATAGCAACATTTTTCAGGAAAAAAACAGATACACTGTTGAGGATTCTTTTTATCAAAATCAGTTGTTAAACATAAGAAGATGTACTGTTAATTACAGTATTGAGAGTGGTATGTCATGAAGTGAATATAGATCTGTTGGTTTGGGCAGATTGGCAAATGTCCTGGGGAATCTGCTCATTTGCTGTAGGGTCCCCAGGTGGCTGTGATTGGGAATGTGTGTGAGCCACCTAATGTATTCTTAGCCTCTTCCCTGTCAGGGTGAGAGGGGTAGGAGCAAACCACAAGCTGAATATCTTGGCTAGAGGGTTTGGACGAGACTTTTGGGTGGGTTGCACTGTAATGCAAGAGCAACATAAAAGCAAGAGTGCCTGTGTTTCTGAAGTACTTGCTGCTTACAGGGTAAAGACTTAGGCTTTTCACTGTCATGTTTGTTGGCCTGTGTGCCATCTGGTAGCGTCTACAAAGCAATGAAGTGTTGTGTGTTATGTAAGGATCCCTGTGTGTGCCTTTCTCCAACAGAAGTCCAAAGCTTTTGAGTATAATGAATCAAAGAGGCCAAAACCAATCTAATTTTAACAGCTGTTTACTCTAAGCCATTGCCTGCATCAAGGAAGCATTGTTAAAAACAGCATTCTCATATGGACTGTAAAGCAATGTAAATTACCTCCCCCCTCCATGGAGGTTATGTTTGTTCTCCACTGCTCCAGCTAACTTTGGGATACTCTTGTTAGCAGAGTTTCAAGGCATGTCCTTGACTTGTTGAATGTTTTTTTCTTGGTCTGTAGCAGTGCTCAGGCAGAACCTCTTCCTGCAAAGAGGAGTTTGATCGTTAACTTTGGAGTTCTCAATCTAGCAAACTCCACCTAAACACAAATCCTGTCATAGGTAAATTGCAAACATCAGGTAATGACACTTGCTCAGCAACTGTAGCCTCGCAGAGGAGTGGGACTTAGCTTCTGACTTTTTAGAAGTGCAAGTGCCTTCTCTACAGAGTGCAGTTTGGGAGTGTGACTTACTCTTGCTTCTGGAAATCCTGAAGACAGTTGTGGTCTGGAGTATTTCAACAAGATGAAGGATATGGTGATTTTGGTAAACAAATATTACCAACACTAAGAGTCTGTTTTCTCTGGAAAGGAATCCCCTGATGGGTTGTATCATAGACTGTTATGAAACTGACATTTGCACAAATTGTTGATGCTCACTTAGAAAGCAGAAGTGCAGGTCTGTGGTTTGCATTGATTTTGCAGTGACTTTCAAAGTTCAGTCATTAGTTTTAGCCTGGATGGTTTGCTGTCTGCCTTCTGAAGAGATAATCCTTTGGACAAGAATTACCTGTGAAAGCTGAGGTTCATGTAGCGGAGGTGAGGGAGAGTTAAATGGAAAAGGTAGAATGGGATACCGTGTCCTGGGAGAATAGAGTTGTGTTTCATTTGAAGAAACTTTCTGAATGTAACTGATGACACAGTGATTTAGCATTAGGCAAAAGACCATCAATGGGACTGAGCTGGTAAACGAGTGTTTTTTTCATCTATCTTTTCTTTTAGAAACAAGGAAAGGAATATTTCAGAGAAAGGTTTGAGAGGGGAATGAAATGGGATGAGAGCTCATGGCCTTGTCCTGCTCAACGCCTGCCCAGTCATCCCTGTCCTGCTGAGATACATTGTGAAGTTTTAGAAATGTTTGGAAATTTAAGTCCAAGACTTCTTGTTTAAGTCTAGGAAAATCTGGTGATGAAAGGAAAGAAAGAGTCATAAGATTTCCTAGACAATTGCGTATTGTTTTAGTAATATTTCTAGATTTTTGAAAATTGTCATGCTTCCTCAGGGACTCTGTAGGAAACTGTAAGTTAACTTTACTGCACAAATAATCTTTTTTCTTTGCCTTTTTTTTTTTTTTTTTTTTTTTTTTTTTTTTTTTTTTTTTAGGATATCAAAAGCTTCTGTATTGTACTTCTTAAATTCTGACACCAGTTTCCTTTTGGATGTGGTACTAAACGTAACTGATGTTTTCCAGCCAATTCAGCATCATTTCAATATAGTTAAGCATAAACTTCTGAGCAGTGAAGAATGTTTAATTTATTAAGAAAACTTTGAATCGGAGAATGCTTTTTGAGAAAGACACTAATTTAACCCTACTTTCATCACCTGCTGATCTGTACTCACTATTTCTCTTCCTGCCGTGTACATGGAAGTAGTGCGGTGCATTCAGTCCATCTCAGTGGGACACCTTCACCTCTCCGAGTGTGGGAATTTCTGGTGATTTTATTTATTTATTCACATATCACTGATGTAACAGTCTTAGTAAATAGCTTCCAAATGACACAGGTTTAATTTTTGTCAGGCATGTGACATTTTTAGCAGGAAATACGCATTTCCATTGCAGTTTCCTTTCTCAACTAGTGTTGTATATGCTTCTTGCCATCTGTCGCATCTGTGTCTTGATGTGCAGAGAGGGGTGATGCCCAGTCATCTGGTGAAGGATGCAAAATAAAATTAGGAGGTGCATTCCACACTGCTCCTTTTCATCTGTTGTGACAATGTTGTGCCTTAGAAATCTGCCTTGAAAGCATTATTGTCTTGATGGCAAGCATTGGTCCTTTGCCAGTTGAAATAAATGATCTTGGTCCACACAAAACTTCACTCAGTAGCGTATTTCCATGGGGGACATTCCTTGACATTCTCTGCAACTCCACCAGTAAGAGGATAATCTGGGAGATTGAAACCGGAATAGCTTCTTTCAACATTGCAGTATTGATGCTCATGACTGGAGATGTGAATTGTTGCCAGTGTCTCTAAAACCTCCAGACAATCTTTTCACCTCTTTTGCTTTCTCCTCCTGCCTATTTTTAACTTGAGGCACAACCTAAGTAACTGTAGCATGGCAACTGCTCTTAGGAGGTGGTACCTTGTCCTGGAGACCCACGAGGAGTGTTGTGTAAGCACATGCTGTAGCTGTGTGCAGGGCAGTGTTTCATGCACACTGTGTTTGTCACCAAAGTTTTATTCAGTGAGTGTGAGATGCAGTATCAAAGCCAGAGGGTGTTTAAACCTGTGCCTCCCATCCCATTCCTCAACATGGTTACATATAACATTTTTGTTGCTAGCAATATTTTACATTCTCTATCTTTGCTACTGGATGACCTACTGTTTTTCATACTTACACCAAGCAGTTCATCTCTGTAACAGAGAGCAGTTGTGTGTAGGTTTTGAGGTCATTTTATGTTTTAAGGCAAAATACATCATTTTATTTGAGAAATGGTCAGCAGGGAGGTATGCTAAGGTACAAGAGCAGCTTGTGATTAGCGATGTCATGGAACTTGGCAATCTGTGAAGTCAAGCAGAGACTTACTGTTGTCTGCAAAGTATTTTGTCATTGTGTATCTTTTTGGTACTGATCCAGGTTGGTGCTTGTTAGACACTGTCTGGAACTAGTGATTTGCTTAGGGTCTTTGGCTGTTATTTTTAAGACCTTTGTACTGATCTGTCTGAACTTCCTGATGGGGTGAGCGTTGCTGACCTCTCCTTGCAGGGTGTTGAACTAGTATATGCTGGCAGCCCCTTGCACCTGAACTTTCCAGTGCCCAAGATCTTCTCAGCAAACCTCTGCTTGGGCTGGCCACACACACAGGAGAGTTGTAGGCTCCTCTCTGTGGCTGGGCTTTTTCCAGGGGACAGTGGACTCTGCTTGCAGGCTTTTAGAACTGGTCCCTGAATGGAGAAGGGAAGGTAACTCAACCTACCTAACCAAAAAAAACAGGACAAGATAGGCTTGCAGTGCTGTCTTGAGATGACTGAACTGACAAGGAACAGGAAAATGTTAGCTGAGGCAGAAGGTTTATTCAGTAAAACATTCCTCAGAGGTAGGCTTAGTGCTGGAGGCTATGTGGTGACAAAGATAGTCATGCAGGTGCCTTTCACTGCACAATTTGCTCTGAACTGAGCCAGAGTTTTATGATCTGTGAAGCTTTGGATGACGGAGTGTGAAAGAACTGAGTGTTTTCACCTGCTCCTATTGTCCAGGGTAGATGGATGTTGTGGAACATGTGGCCTGGGTCCTGAGCCTGCTTTGAAACAAGAATTAGTATGCTCTGTAAAGAATGAGTGACCCTTCTGAAGAAGGAGGTTGGAGAAAGATGCTGGATTGTGTACAGGACAGCCACTGAAACTTTGGTGGAGGCAAACAGTGGCAGAGTCAATGTGGATTTGCAGGAACAGTTTTGTATCAGCTAAAGGCATTGCTGCATTGATATGGTATGGTGGATTTATACAGAGTCAGCTCTTCATAACAGGGTGCTGTGTCCTTTTTGATCCCCTTTGAATAGTCCAAAGGCAGATTCAAGACCTATAAGCATTAGGTTTAGGTCTGCCTGCCCAAAATCCTTTCTTGGTTTTCCCTTGAATATTAAGTAATTCCCCTTCCACCCCCCAAAAAAACAAACAAATAAAGAAAACACACACACACACACAAAAAAAAAAAACACAACACCCACAGCAAACAACAGACAGTTACATTTGTGATACTTTTCCATCCCTAATTTTGGTTAATTCTTTGATTAATATGCAAGTATCCTTAGTGTCCAGTGAACCTGATGGTACAGTAAGAGGGCCCAGCAGGAGTTTTACAGGAGCATTATGTACTGACAATGAGACCTGACTCTTGCTGGTGCTTCACTTGAAAAGGGCTTAGTTGCATCCAGAGTTTTCTGCAGCGTGTTCTGCCCTACCTGTCACGTTCTTCACTTACACTGTGCTTTTATCAGGCTACATTTTCTGCTGTGATAACTTAATGAGCACTTTTACATTTTTGTGCCTTTGTTTAATGTCTGCATGATGGGTTCTGTCCCAAAAATTGCTGTGTGCTTCTGTGCACTGAAGCTTAACTGATTTAAAAGTTTCTATTCCTTTCTCCAGGAGCACCACTTTTATCTGTAAAGGTTTCTGATACAGATTGGAGGGCTATGTGATGAAAAAACAACACCTTTTTTGTAATCCCATAGGAAACTAACATAACCAAAATTGCTGATGAGATTCCACCAGGGAGGTGGTGGAGTCACTGTCCGTGGGGGTGGTTAAGGGATGGTTGGACATGGTACTCAGGGATGTGATTTTGTGGCTGATATTGGTGGTAGGGAAATGGTTGGATCAGATCATCTTGGAGGTTTTTACTAACCTTAATAATTTCATGATTCTATGCTATGCCAGTAGCAGTGCCTTCAGTACTCTTCATTGTTTCTTTTGTTCAGAGCATGTTCAGGGTGTATCAGGTATTTTTCCACAGCTTTGTAAGAGATCTAGGAGAACTTTGTGTATGGCACTTCTGAATCAGGAAGGTTTTCCTCTTATGAAACAAGTAGTTTGTCCTTTGAGCCAACGCTACTGCTTGCTCACAGGAGCTTTCTGGGAATACTTAGCTGCTGTTTCCATGCAACAACCAATTTTTCTTCACTGACATGTTCAGTGTAGTTTTTTTGATTGGTGTGCATGTATATAATCTTTCATTTGCATATTTTTCATCAGCTAAATTTTATTACCTTCTAACTCTCTTCTGCTTTCCTTTCTTACAGATAAACTGTGTGACTTTTCCGCACCCTGATGTAATGCCAGAGCAGCAGTTGCTGAAACCTTCCGAGTGGAGCTACTGTGATTATTTCTGGGTAAGTGGGCAGCCAGCTACATGCCATTTTGTTATTCTTGAGCTTCAGAAAAAGTGGAACAAATAGCTTGATTTGTGGTACAACGTGAAGGAGAATTTGGGCTGAACTGCAGCGTGCTAGGGCAGTGCAAAGGAGATTGAAGAAGCCAGTGAAGATCACATAGAAGCCATCTAACCAGACTCAGCCATGTGGACAGTTATTTGAAGAGTGTCCAGAAAGGCAGCATGGGCTGTCAGGAGATAGTTTTGGTCAGGAAATGGGTAGTATGTACGACAAACCTACACATCTCAAAATACCTCAGCCAAAATTGCTGCGCAGCAGGGGGGGGTATGACAGACAGGGAATATTATTTCATTGTTTTCAGAGCACAACAGCTATGAATGCACATGGAGGCTAGAGGTATCCCATTTACAAATTTTATGCAAAATTTTGAAGCTCCCTCTAACAGGATGTTGTGGAGGCAGATGATAAATTATTTTTTTAAAGGATGAGATGTGTTGGGTTTATGTGCCAATGTTTTGGTAGTGGGGGGGGACTGCAGGGCTGGCCTCTGTGAGAAGAGAGTAGAAGCTGCCCCCATGTTAGGTAAGAGCCAGTTCATGAACTTTTGTATGAATTTTGCATGTGTTTTCAGTTGTCAGTTACTGTAGTGTTTCCATTGTTTAAAAAAATCAGTTTCAATTTTAAAACAGTGTAGTTACAACTGCAGCAACATTCCCCTTGTAAGTGCTCAGTGTTGTGTGAGGCATGCACAGCAGATTATGACTAACGGCAATAACTTGCCAAAATACACTAACATGCTTTACAAATGGTCACATAACCAAATCATTAAGTGCTTCTTCAGTTTCTTCCAGTCTTCTGATCCCAATAAGCAACAAAATTAGAAATGGCTTATAGGCGTATTTTTTGTGTGTCTTTCAGAAGACACCACCCTGCTTGGTTCTTTCCATTTAAGTTTGATAACTGCATCTTTGCTTTGTTTAGTTCAAATCCTGCCCTCAGTGGAACTTGAGTGAAAGTTGTCTTTCTTCTTTATCCTCCCACAGATCTGCTCCCAAGTCTTTCTTTTCAATCAGCCTTGTGATTCATGATCTGGCCATGACTGCCTTCCTTCAGTCTACTCCACTCTTCCAGTCTCAGGCTTGTAACACCCTGTTGCCCAGTGCCTGTTGTTGTGGCCATACATCCTAAAGTCTCACACTTTGATTAATGTGGCTTTTTTCTTGGTGCAAATATACAGTGCCCAAATGTATTGGAGCAAAAAATGTAATCCTCGCAGAAGTGTTCTAGGGGTCTGTTAGAAGAGGGTGGAAATGAAATTCTGAAATATGGAAAAACAGAGATAGGAGACAGTTAGTCCTTGCAGCAGTGCTGAAGTTGGTGGAGCAAGGAATTAAAAGGGCCATGTATGGGAAAAAAAAAAAAACGGTGAAAGATGGGATGGACTGTGGTAACCTATTGAACAAGTTAATGTTTTGCCTTGCTTTACAGCAAACCTGTGCAGACTCAGTGTTGTTTTTTTGTGTTTTGAGTGCAAATTGGCATAGAATTTTACAGTCTATTATAGGTAACTTAAGACTGCATTACCCCTGAATTGGGCAGCAGAATCCTCCCCTTTTCTGTGTCAGTTCCCTTGTACTGGCTTCAGAACCCATTTTTAATTTGCAGGATGTTGAGTTGTCAGGGCTTATACTTGCCAGAGCCAGCCCAGGAGAGTTAACAGGTATGAAAGGCCATGGGCAGAAGGGAAGGCACTGTGCTTCGGCCACAACAGCTTTAAAAACCTTTTTTTTTTTAAGGGGAAATAAGAGGAGAGGGAAGGGGAAAGTATCGGAATATTCCTCTGAGAGGGACTGGGGTGTTCAGATGAGAATTTTTGTCACAGAAGGTCCTCTCTGCAAAAGGCTCTTCAGACACCACTGCTGCGTGCTCATACTCCTCAGAGAGAAATCACACTGCTACTGGGAACTGTGTGTCTGTGCTTTTGATCCCCTTATCTTTTGTTTGAACTTCCTTTTTCCTTCCAGGCTGATAAGAAGGATTCACAAGGGAACAATACAGTGTCGGGATTTGAAATTCTTCTCCAAAAACAACTTAAAGGCAAACAAACACAGAAAGAAATGGCAGAGTTCGTTCGAGAAAGGTAATTAGCACTTTGTCATCAAAGTGACTATTTCTGGCAATATTTTTTTCATAATGTGGATATTCTTTATATACATCAATCACAGAGCTTAAACTGGTAAAACTGTAAAAGTTGTGCTACCGATTCATAAAGCACATAAAATGCTTCTCTAATATCTATCAACAAATTTATGGGCTGAGGCCAATTGTAAGAAGTTCAACAAGTCCAAGTGCCAGGTCCTGCACTTGGGACACAACAACCCCAAGCAGAGCTACAGGCTGGGAGATGAGTGGTTAGAAAGCTGCCTGGCAGAGAAGGACCTGGGAGGATTGGTCGATAGTCGGCTGAATATGACCCAGCAGTGTGCTCAGGTGAGTCCAGAGAAGGGCAACAAAGCTGGTGAAAGGTCTGGAGAACAAGTCATATGAGGAGCGGCCGAGGGAGCTGGGGGGTTGTTCAGCCTGAAGAATAGGAGGCTCACGGGCGACCTTATCACTCTCTATAGGTACCTTTTAAGGAGGCTGTAGTGAGGTGGGGGTTGGTCTGTTCTCCCATGTGCCTGGTGATAGGATGAGGAGAAATGGGCTAAAGTTGTGCCAGGGGAGGTTTAGGTTGTATATTAGGAAAAACTTCTTTACCGAAAGGGTTGTTAGGCATTGGAATGGGCTGTCCAGGGAAGTGGTTGAGTCACCATCCCTGGAGGTCTTTAAAAGACGTTTAGATGTAGTGCTTAGTGATATGGTTTAGTGGAGGACTTGTTAGTGTTAGGTCAGAGGTTGGACTCTGTGATCTTGAAGATCTCTTCCAACCTAGGTGATTCTGTGGTTCTGTTAACACTGTGTGGTCTTCCCCAGCCCTCACTTGTGTCTCAGCTGTCTCAGTCATACTGCATATAGTCCTTCCATTTAGATGGAAGGAAACAAGAAAATTAAAGCTACAGAGTTGAGAGAAAACCAGGATATGGGAAAAACAGAGTAGAGGGAGTAGAGGTGGTATTTAGAAATAAAATATTTTGTCTAAAAAATAGAGAAGCACCAGTGATGAGTGGTGTTCCTCGGGGGTCAGTACTGGACACCGTTTAGCATCTTTGTAGGTGACATAACCAACAGGATTAAGTGCACCCTCAGCATGTTTACCAATGACACCAATCTGTGTGGTACAGTCAACATCCTAGAGAGAAGGGTTGCCCTCCAGAAGGACCTGGACAAGCTTGAGAGTTGGGCCTACACTAACTTCATGCAGTTCAACAAGGCCAAGTGCAAGATCCGGCACCTGGGTTGGGGCAATTCCAAGCACAAATACAGGCTGGGCGGAGAATGGACTGAGAGCAGCCCTGAGGAGAAGGATCTGGGGGTGTTGGTGGATGAGAAGCTCAACGTGAGCTGGCAACGTGTTCTTGCAGCCCAGAAAGTCAACTATGTTCTGGGCTGCATAAAAAGCAGCATGGCCAGCAGGTCAAGGGAGATGATTTTGCCCCTCTACTCTGCTATTGTAAGACCCTACCTGGCGTGCTGCATTCAGCTCTGGGGCTCCCAACATAAGAACATGAAGGTGTTGGATCAAGTCTAGAGGAAGGCCATGAAGATCAGGAGGAAGCCAGATAACCTCTCCTGTGAAGAGACGCTGAGGGAGTTTGAGCTGTTTAGCCTGGAAAAGAAATGGCTTCAGGGAGACCTACAAGAAAGCTGGGGAGGGACTCTGTCAGGGAGAGTAGTGATAGGAGAAGGGGCAATGGCCTTAAACTGTAAGAGGAAAGATTGAGTTTAGACGTTAGGAAGAAATTTTTGCTATGAGGGTGGTGAGGCACTGGAACAGGTTGCCCAGAGAAGCTGTGGATGTGCCATCCCTGGAAGTGCTCAAGGCCAGGCTGGATGGGACTTTGAGCAACCTGGCCTAGTGGAAGGTGTCCCTGTCCAGGGCAGAGGGATTGGAACTATGTCATCTTTAAGGTTCCTTCCAACCCAAACAATTCTGCCAATTTGTTGACAGTGGAGCATAGACGCAGTTTTCTAGAAGATGTAAAGAAAACATCACTTGGAATTCAAGCTTGTTGTGGAGCTAAATTACGTATACAGATATTTAGAGTGAACCCAGAATCATAACGTTAGATGTTACTAACAGAAAATGCCAGAATGGTATTAATGGTCCATTGCTCTGCTGACATAAATGCACTCAGCACCAAACAAGTAGTTGATAGATGCACAGTTCTGCCAGGTACTGGAGATAATATGACATCATTAGTTACAAGTAATGTCACTGACATTTGAAATAGCTTGTCATGTGTCTAGGCTAGTATAAATCATCTGTGGATGACTCTCAGAACGCAAGAACAGCCCACAGGGAAGAAATGGTGCTGAATCCCAAGAGAAGGGCAGAGCACATTAGTCTTGGAGGCAGTTACACCAGTTGAAGGGGCTGCTGTCCTCAGCTACTGATTCTCCACTGGTGCTTACTGCTGAGCTGGTATGGTCTTCCTGCTCTACTGCTGCAGTCACAGCATGGCTGTGCTGATGTAAATAGTGGTGGAAGCAATGAACAAGCCAAGAAACACATCCACATTGGATTTTGTGGGTCAGTCTGATTGGGCAGAACCTGTAGATAGTTGGTTTCATTTGAGGTTTTTCTTCCTTTCTCTCAGCTTTTTTTTAATAATAGGGAAAAAAAAATTTAAAAAGGTGGGTTTTTTTTTTGTTGTTTTTTTTTTTTAGTAATAGTGTGGCAGCTATACAAAATATAGCACAGGCAATAAAGACAGTCTGATATAGGAGGTGCAGAGTGCCCAGAATCCATGCTTGGTTCCTAATGTCTTTGTAAGACAGTTGCCTGTATAATCCCTGGAAAAAATGTGAGCAGTGGAAGCAGGTAGAAGGAAGGATCAGCTGTCAAAGGAACATAGACTTGCAAAGCTAGAAGATGGAAGAAAAAAAAAAAACAAGCAGAATCATGATAGGAATGGACAGGGAAAATTGGAGAAAAGGTGCTCTGAAGAAAGAAATATATAATGAAATTTGTTTTTGTCCACTTGCACGTTTTGAGCTGAGGTGTGTTTAGAAAGTGTAAAATACATAGCAGATTATTTAGCCACCTGAAAAGAAACACAAGCATAATGTCTGTACTGAGTCTGATAATGGTCTGCGTAGTCCAGAGACGTTACTCTGTGCATGTACTCACTGGTTAGCAGGAAAAGAACATCAGAGTCTTTGTCCTTCCAACTTCTGAGTGGAATCCCCCAAAAAGTTTGGGGATTTTCACAGCCAGAGTTTACATCAGGTCTGCCTTGTTCACTAGGTATTTGTAAACCTATCTTCCACTGTTTGTCTAATCATTTTGAGTCTTGTTTTTGACCATGGTAATGTTTTATACCAAAGACTTTTGCAATGCATTTATATGCAAGAAAGAAATTCTGTTTTCTAATAATTTCATTGTTGCCTCACAATCTTGAGAAATAGGGTAAAAAGACTCATAGTCACTTTCTTCACACAAATGACAGTTGTTTAGATGTCTGTCAGGTATCCTCTTACCACCTCTTCTTTGTGTTCTCCATGTTGTCATAATGTATTTAGTTTCTTTCTTACGGTAGTCTCATCAGATCATCTTTGCCTCCCTTTGTAGCTCTCTAGATTTTCTTCATCCACTATAGAATAGAATGTCTGGAACTCCAACAATGTGTGTGTGAGCACACAATGTACTTAAAAAAAAAAAAAAAAAAAAGTGCAACTGGAACTAATAAAGTTAAGACAATATGGATCAAACTGCACTTAGAAACTGATGCTTCTGACTACACAGGAGTGAAATTGTAGAAGTTTTTGAATAAGTTTGTGGAAACAAGAAACTTCATTTTTTTTCTGTGTGAAGCTAGAATAATTCATAGCAACTCTGTGACTTTCCAGAGACAGGATCACGGTGTTCAAGACTCCCTGTATATCTGTTGTGTTGGTGTTTCACAGTAATCACAATGCAGTGTTTCGAAGGTAGGCATTTTGGCCAAGTTCAGGAAGCATTTTTTTCCCTTTTTGAGGTATACTTTTGACTTGTTTTTATCTTCCGCTGAAGCTAAGTTGCTCAAGGTGTTCTTGCTACAAAAGGTGAAGGGACACCAGGCTGAGGGTCACTTTTGTCTGAGGTTGTTGAGCAGTAGCCTTTTTACTGTAATTTGAAGAACTATTGACTCCAACAACTTGTTCCTTCCTGCTTGTCAAGGCAGCCTGTCCTCTTAGTAGTGCCAAATGACAAATTTGTTTATGCCCTGAGACTTCAGTCCTTCATTTAGTTTAGTCACACAGTTAAGCCTTTTTTTTTTCCCATAAATGAAATGTTGGTTGTGCTTGGGAGCATATTAAATAATATACATCTTGGGAGAATATTAAATAATCTACACTGCAGGTAGTTTATGTGCTTGTTGAGGATTTCTCATGCTCATGTGTCAGTACTAAGTAATTCCCTGGAGATTCAGAAGGTGCTTCCCAGTTTGCCCAAGAGTGAGATTGATGGGACTTCTGGAGGCTTTTGCTTCCCTTAGTAATGGGCTGTTGCCCCTTCCAGGCTCCACAGGGAATATTTCTTAGAAAGTGCCCACTTTTGCAGGGAGCTAGATGCCCTTCATCTCTTGTAGCTTTCCTCTGGCACATTGCAACTGTATTTATTGGTGTTGGTACAACAGATGCAGGAAGCAGCATTGGTGGGGTGGGGTGAGGGAGAGCTGCAGGCTGGAACAGGGCAGCTTGGGACCAGGCTTGGCGATCAACCAGCTTGGAAACAAGGTCATGCATAGGGGTTCTTTCAGTACCTAAAGGGTAGTACAAGAAAGCTGGAGAAGGACTGCTTACCAGGGAGTGTAGTGATAAAGGACAACAACAATGGCTTTAAACTAAAAGAGGGTAGAGATTTACATTAGATATTAGGAAGAAATTTTTTACAATGAGGGTGGTAAGGCACTGAAACAGGTTGCCCAGAGAAGCTGTGGATGCCACTTCCCTGGAAGTATATAAGGCCAGGTTGGATGGGGCTTCGAACAACCTGGTGTAGTAGAAGGTGTCCCTGCCTGTGGTTGCTGGGTTTGGAGCTTGATGATCTTCAGGGTCCCTTACGACCTAAACCATTGTATGTTTTGATGCAAAATTAGTGGATTTAGTTAGCTTGTTTGTTTTTTAAATGGATGTTTTCTTTTGTTAGGTGTTCTAAATGAATGTGAGAAAAGTACTGGCAGATAGTCATGTGGGTGAGGGGAGACGAGCAGCGTTGAGACTTGTGTTGCTGCTGGCAGACCTGACTTGTTCCGCTAGTTCTTCAGCCAGACCAAAGACCCATGGATGTTGACCAAGATTTGGGCAGTCAGTCATGGACAGAGACCATGAACCTCTGAGTGACAGAGGCAATTTCTGAGTCACGTTCTTGTAGATTTGGCCTTGAGCTGCTGGTTGGTTTTGTTCTCACAGGATGTGGAGAAAAAGACTCAATGTGCTGGGTGAGGTCAGTAGTTCTGCTGTGCTGTAATGCTGCAGAGAGCAGGTAAATACCTTGGGCCTCAGCCAGCTGCATCTTGGGGTGACATTCAGACCATATTTTCATCATCCCAGAATATCAGACACATCTTAGCTGGCCAGAGGGACCCTTCTAGTCTGGAATGTATTACGTGTAGCAGTGTTTGTTCAACTAGCTACTGCAGAATGATATGCCAAAAATATCCAACCTTCTGTCTCCCTTTTCCTCTGTCTATTTGTAGCTCAGCACAGAATCAAGAACTGCTCCTGATTGGTTGTCACACTGCTCACTGTCAGAGATGCTAAACAGAGCAAACTTGTTTGAAAATCAGCAAAGCAGTTCTCACTATTTAGGAGAACCTTGCATATGTTTGACTCAGCAAAAATGTCAAGGGAGCTTGAATTGGGTTTCAAGCAAGGTGCACATCACCTCTGAACCAGTGGCTGTTCTTCCCCTCCTTGCTGTGCAATAAGCATTTACCCCCATTACCTCACTCAACATCTACTCTCATCTTCTCCCTGCAGCCAATCCCATAACAGTCATGTGCCAACAGCTACTGTCTTTGTCACCCCCACTGCTGGCAAGCTCAGCTCCTCTTACTGGAATGATGATGCTGAGTGAATGCAGAGAAGGACCAGGATCCTGATGCAGCTACGGTTGGGATAGTTAAAGGGCAGGGGCTGCAATCCTGCACGTAGTACGCAGAAGCCTCTGCCATGTCTTCACCAGCTTTGTCATCTGAAACAGGGAGAATGAAACATTCTGTGTTTTAGGGAAGGTGCAGCACCCCAGATTCAGGGATTATGGGAAACATGGAGTAGCCATTTATGTGCTGAATACTTGATGTAATGTGTCTGCTTGGTTTCCTTCTCTTTAATCAGGTAGAGTTGATCTCTATCCTTTCTGCTGGTGAATTTCTAAACATTTGTTCATCCTTACTCTCCCTAGGTCACATCTTTGTTCTTGTGGGAGACCAGCCTCCAGTGATTGAGTCTAGCCTGATTATCAGTGATGTGGCATTGCTCACATAAATTTTTTTGTGTAGCTGCGCTCCCTCACCTTTGCTTCAGTGATGTGTAACCTCATGTTTAGCAGCTCACTGAAACACATGCTTTGCAAGTGAGCCCAGTTTTGCAGACAGTCTGTGTTATACAACGGAAAAACTTTATCCTTGTTATTTGCACTCCAGAACTGTAGATTTTTCTCTTTTTATCATGTATGCTGTCCTGCATATATCTGCTCTTGCTGCTGTATATTTAGCATATGAAAGGGGGGAGAGAGGGATCCTGAGACTAGTGCTGAAGACTGCAAGGAAAATTCCTGTTACAAGATTCCTTGAAATGCAGAGATTTTCCTTAAATTATGTGTGGCAGTTTCTGTATTAATGCTTGCTTACTGCTGTCTTTGTATTTTCTTTCTGTGTAGGATAAAGATTGAGGAGGAATATGCTAAAAATCTGTCCAAACTGTCTCAGAATTCCTTGGCTGCTCAGGAAGAAGGGTAAGTTTGTCTCTGTGACTTTTGTAGAAGATGAAAATTTCTAACATAAGTCATTCCTCCCACACAGGAACATGCATTTTTCCTGAACTCTCTTATTCAGTAGAGGTTTATCTAGCTTAGCATCCCATTTGTGTTGGGGAAGACAGAATTGCTTTGGAGTATTTTTCTTTTGAAGATATTCATGGCAAATTTTTAGGAATACCTATATAGAACCTTGAATTTCCACTGGTGTGTTTAATGCTATCCTTGTTTAAACCAGCAGTAGTTCCTCTAGGTATTAGCATGTGTACATGCTAAATTAATTTGAATATGGAGGAATATATGTAATATATAAACATATATATACTGCTGAAAGCATGTTCACTGCAGAAAACGGAAGGATCAAAGAGGCCTTGGTGAGAAATACAGTGGGGTTTCTCTGGCACCAGTGCTTCTTTCAGTAACAAAGGCTGCAGAACAAACCACAGTATAACTTTGGAAGTTATAGATAGATAAAAGACAATGCACTTTGGCTGGATTGCAATTCTTTTGTAATAATGAAAAAAAGATAGTACTCTTGAAGGATTAAAATAGTTAGCTGTGTCTATTCCAATGTAAGCCCTCTAAGTACTGAAAGCCAAGGCTAGAAATAACTATGCTCACCCTAGTTCAGACACAGTGTGTTTCTTCTAGGAGTGAGGCTTCATGGCTTGTTTGCTCTACTTCCAATAGCCAAGGACAAAAAAGCACCGACTATGGCACTGACCGTGGTTTCTGTTCTTTCTCTTTTAGGGGCAGGTGTCAACCGGCTCCTAACAAAGCTAACACTGCTTTCTTCCACATCCTCCGTGTACTATCTACTACCCTCAACAGGAGAGAGGTGGAAGGCCTGAGAAAGCAGGAGAAGGGGAAGAAGAAGCAGGAGACAGGAGACGAAAAGAGAGAGGGAATGAGAACTGAAGTTTAAAAATGTTAAAGTAGGGAATTGAAGGGGGTGAGGAACAGAGCACCCCTGGCAGTGCTCAGAGCTCCCTTTAGGGAGCCAGGAACACTGCTTGGTGGTGCTTTACCTGGAAGGGTGGCAAGATGAGGGAACAGAAACAAGTCCTCCTGGAATTTCTTCTCTTGGTGCTGTGCTTGGTTAGGTCCAGAAAGAGAAGATCCTGGGAATTGGTGAGACACAGAAAGGGGAAAATTTCCATTTTATAAAGTGAGGGAGGAATACCAGCAAACAAGAGGACTTGAAGGAGTGAAACATGGGATTTAAACCCAGCATTCTCAAAATACACATTCATCAGGGTCTCCCTCTCATTCTTGAAAAGCTGTGAGTCAGGGGACCTCATGAACTGCTCTGTGAACATAACAGTTTCTGCTGCTGTAATACTCCACAGAGCATTTTTTACCTTTGCTGTCCAGCCATCTATGGAATTAACTTATAATACGGGCTCTATTCCAGGATCCTCTACCCTCCTCTGGTGGTAATAGCACCCACCATCTTTTGTGAATGGGACATGAGGGTGAGGAGTAGCATTAATCTGTGTTGGAGTGATCATTCTGGCCAAGCTGCTGTGAGTATAGTGCAGTTGCATAGGCACATAAAGTAATAAAATCCACAGACATTTAACTCATTGTAGTTGGTTAAGAGATACAGAAGATGCTTAGATGCTGAAATGCCTTCTTTATTTTAATAGATCAACTACCATCATGCAGCTCAAATACCTAATGCCAGTAACAAATAGACAATGGGAGGGGACTTGGGGTTTAACTAGGGAAGGAGAAGAGTTGGGTGCACTTACGTAAGTGAAGCATTCTCAGTGTTCAGCTGCAGTGGGCACCATGCTTGACTCAATTTAGAGGAGCAATGACAGAGATTACAGATCGTTAATTTGAAATTGCTGATGAAACATTTTTTTAGGCTACCAAGAAGAGGCAAATATGACTGTCTCTGGAAAGAGGTTTATGGGATAGAGAGGAGATGGGAGATTGTAGATCAGTTGGCTTTATATAACCTCAAGAAAATGATTGAATAAGCAGTCAAGCACTTAGACTTAGACTTAGCACTTAGAAGCACTTAATGGAAAACAAAATGATGAGCAGTTATTTTGGGTGGATACAGAAGAAACTGTGCCAAAGCAACCGAAGTCCCTGTAGTGACAGAATAACAGGCCATGTGGAAGAAGGAGTCAGCATCATAGCTCTTAATTTACTGTAGCTTTTGACAACGAGAGATTCTTGTAGGCAGGCAATTAAAATGTGGGCTAAATAAAGGCTGAGGTGCAAAACTAGGTATGAAATCCTATTCGCTACTTACAAACAGAAAGTAGCTGTGGAGTGACAGTCCACAGGGTTTGTCCCAAGCCCAGATTCTTTTTTCCATATTTTCATTAATGACCTATCATAGAAGAAAGAATGGGTTTATTGAAATCAGAGATGATGAGACAAAGCTATGAGGGATGATGTAAAATTCAAAGAAAAGATTGCAGTTCAGAGTAATTTTGGAAAATTAGAGAAATTAACTGAGAGAAATTGAGATGCATTTCAGTAAGGACAAAGTACCAAGTTTTTATACTTTCACATAATGTGGAAGATACAGTTACGTAACAGTTTGTGGGAGAAGGATCTGGTTACAGTGAATCACAAGCTTATTCATCAAGAACTTCATGCTGTTGTCTGAAAAAGCAATCGTACTGAGATATGCAAAAGAAAGAGTATCTGATAGAAAATATTCTATTACCAATTTAGTGATTGGAAGACCTCTGCTGGAAGTCAATGTATTTTTTGTTACGACACATTAAGAGGAATCTAGGCTGCTGGAGATGGTCTAGAGGACCATCGTCTGGAAAATAACTTGTCTAAAGGATAAAGAAGGTAGAGAGAGAGACCCAATAGTTTTCAAATACTTCTCCACAGAGAAGTGATATAACCAATTCATCAAATCTAAGATATAAAACAGAAGAGGCAATGGAAAAACTCCATTAGTGAAGATCTTAGGTCTTTTCCAACCTTAATGATTCTATGTTTCTATGTTAAGTATTAAAAAAGAAATCTTGTTATGGGAAGGATAAGATAGTGGAGTATCTTGCTTAAAGAGACTGGCATCTCTGTAAATCATCATTATGAACACTGTTTTCAGAGATCTTTCACATACAGTCCAAATACAATTCTTCCTTGGTCACAAAGATCAGTTATCTTCTCAGATTTCTGCTTTCACTTTTCCATGATTTTGCAGAGCATGATATGCTACAAAGCTTTGGTATGTCATATGAAGCTGTATGATTAATTTTGCTGTGAGGATATGCAGAAAACACGACACTGATCATTGTTGCACTGTGGCTTTTTTCAGCACACTGGGAGAGGCTTGGGCTCAGCTAAAGAAGAGTCTCGCTGATGAAGCAGAGGTTCATCTCAAATTTTCTTCTAAGGTAAATTATTACTTCTTCCTTTTGCAAAAATATTTGCCCTGTAATTGATATGAGTGTCCCCTTCAGTGTGCGTATCTCTAGTAGGGAAAATACTTAATGCATATGGTACAAATTCTGAAGAACTAAAAAGCTGGTGAATGAGCTTTTTGAAACTGTCCATTTTTTCCTGCCAAAATCATAGCTCATTTAATCCACCTGATAAGTAAGCTAAAACACTTCTAGCCTTAGTTTTTCATTAAAAAAAAAAAAAGATTCTAAACGTTATTCAATTAGTTATCAAAGGTCCAGCCTGTTTAAGTAAAATTTCCTAGAGCTTGTACAGATTACTTCTGTAGAGGGGGAAATTTAAAAAAAAAAAAAAAAAAAAAAAGGTTTCTCACAAGAATCTATTGCATCTGTCTGCAAGGAAGAAAAACAGGATTCTGACCTCTTCATGTTATTAGTGTTTCTGAAAAGTGTGGCGAGAATTTAAACTTAGTGTTATTTTTAGATCTTCTTTCAAACGATGCCCAGGGAGATTTCTTTTACAAATTACTGTATTTCATCTGTTTTTTTTTCTACCATGTGACATATTCTTGCATCCTGTTACATTATGTTAACCTCTGTGGGTGATCATGTTCAATATAGATGCAGATATCTAAACACAACAGCCATGTTCTAGAGGAAAATTATAGCTCTGCAGTGTTTGTAAGCGATTATGCAGATGTTACTCAGGCAACCAGCTGCTACCTTAGTAATCCACTGCTCTGCTTCAAACTTCAACTTCAAGGTTGTAATTTGTGAAATACTTTTTGCTCCCTGTTGGCCTACTGAATTTATTTCCAATGGGAAGAAGTGTACCCTGGGTGTTGTGTGCATGTTACTGCTTAAGTCTCTCCCATAGTGGTGCAGTATCTGCCCTATACCTGATAACTTCTTTTAGCAAACATTTTGAGATTTCAAGTTCTTTGTAGCATCTTACCCATTTAGTGATAGATAGATGTCAGTTTTGTCTATATACAGTAATGCTTTAATTCTCGTCATCTTAGGAAACTAGTTCATGTTTTTTTTTCTTGTTTGGTTTTCATCCACTGCATGCATTACAAAGTCTTTTAGCAAGATATTCTAACAAAAAAGAATAAATATGGTAAACTATAATGCAACACCTAAAAGCCTCAGTCAATCTGTGTGATAGCTTGTGCTATGGCTTTGCAAGATGGAAGTTCAAGTAGGACAATTAATGATGCTAGAAGGAAGTTGACAGCCATCACTGAAAAGCCTCTGTGACTGCCTGTACACAAAAATGGAGAAAGCTGGTTTGTTCACATTTTGAGCCTCTTGGTCATGCATTTCCCATTTTTTTTAAGGATCTCAAAATTTCCAGTCCCATTATAAAATGCATAAAATAAACAAATGTCTTTACTTTTTGTTGGGCAAGGAGAACTACCACTGAAATGTACTCCTGTTTGGTGTCTCTAGCTCTGGGCAGTTTTATGAGGGTCTTTACAAAAATGCCTGCTTAGGTCAGACAAGTCAAGCTGCCATCTCTCTTACTGAGGATGATTGACTCATCTTGGGGTTGTTTACCCAGGTTAATCCATTTACTGATGGGGGAATCTGAAGGGCTTTCAGAGAGCTTAGCTTGTTTGAAAACAGGCATCTCTATCAATTGTGATACATTGCCTCTGGAGTTCACAGAAGCTATCCTGAACTTCTCTCTGTGCCATTTCTTATTTTCATTGAGCACTGGAAATGCTTCTGGCCACAGCTATAGGTTTGTACCTCGATATTGAGAGAGCTTCTCACAACTTTGTGGTTCAGCATGGTTGTACAGATCTCTATAAGCTTGTCTGGGGTCATCCTGAGGAGAGTGTCATAAAAATAGCATTTAGAGTTTTCTAGTCCAGCTTCCCAGTGAGAGCTGGCCTGTCACCTGCAGTGGATCAAGTCAGCTACATCTTTGTCTAGCGATGTCTTGAATATCCCTAAGGACAGAAATTTCAAAACGTCTCTGTTCAGCCTGTTCCAGTGCCCCACTACCATTCTTGTGATATTTTTCTTGAATGATATTCAACCTCAACCTTCCTAAGATCGATTTATGGCCATTGTTTGTTGTGACATTGCCTGGCCCTACAAAGAATAATTTGTCTCTTACCTTTGCAGCTGAACTTCATGTAGTTGTAGGTGATATTATATCACCTTGGTGCTGGTCTCCACCTGCGTTATCAAGCCTAGCTTAACTAACTTCTCCAGGATGTGCTGTGAGGTCTTGGCTGTCTTTGTAGAATCTCCCCACTGAAAGGCTTTACTGAGCTTGAATGAAGGAAGTTTCCTTCTCCATTAAAATAGCACTGCAGAAAGGCTAAAAATGCTTGGTTTCGGGGACTGTGTAATATTGCTCCACTGTGGGACATGTGAGGTGATTATAGACTCACTTGTGTTGAAAGAGCCCAGCATCTACATTGAAGGGACAATAGAAAAAAGTAGTGGGTTGCTTCTGAAATATCTTTATCCCTTTCCAAGAAGTCAAAGAGCAGTGGAATACAGACTCTGTCAGAGTTGAGTATTACTATAAAGTCCTGATTGTAAGAGATAAGTAATTGCAGTCGCATAGGAAGTCTTCCTGAGTCCATTTCACAGTGATTTCTTGCCATTATTTAGAGGAGTTCAGCTAGGCTCCCTTATATTTAGCATAAATAAATAAAATGTATCTTTAATGCATCTGTTTAAACTGTACAAGAAATGCAGGTGTGTAACTTCAATGTGTTGAGTAACCTTACTGCAGTCAGGTTTAGCAAGTTTTACTTGTGTACTTTCTGGGAGGTAAGTTGCATCAGTTAGGTCAGAATTGGAGCACCTCAGTACTGTGATAATCGTCTGAAGTTTGATCTTACCTCTAAGAAGAGAGATACAATTTAACAGGGGAGGAAGACAAAACTTCAACCTTTCTGCTTCCTTCAGTAAATATTCACTTAGCAGAGGTGTCTTGTGAGGAGCTGATGTTTGCAGTAGCATCACTCCAAGTTGTCTTGGGTACAAGAAGTGTTGCAGTAAAACGCTGCCTGTGTCTGCAGCATTTGTATTGTTCACTCTGTCCTGAGCTCTTCTCAGCAGAAGAGCCAGGAATTACTGCCCAGCTCCTCATTACCACAATTTCTTCCTTGTGTTTTCTTTGTCAGCTTCAGAGTGAGGTAGAGAAACCCCTGCTCAACTTCAGAGAGAACTTTAAGAAAGACATGAAGAAGTGTGACCACCATATTGCAGACTTACGGAAGCAACTGGCCAGCCGCTATGCAGCAGTTGAAAAGGTGGGAATAGAAACTGGAAAGTTTATAAGATAATGCTGTCTGGGACAGAAAAACAACTGCAAGTGGAAAGTTTCTATTTCACTGTGAGAAACCACAGATTTCTGCTGAGTGCTTTCTGCAGTTGTTTATTCTTTGTTGGGCTGCAAGCATAGTTTGGTGTTTTGGGAAAGTGGGTGCTGCAGACAGTGCTGTTGTGTTACTGCCGAAGTAACTTTTTCTTGCATCATCTCCTTTCCAATTTGGGATAATATATTTCTAATACATTTGATGAAAATACTCTTGGCTCATGTGCATCAAGAAGTTACATGTATTGCCCACAAAATCTTAAAGGCATTGCACTAGAACAGCTAGAACAGGGTCAGGCTAAAAGCTTACATGGCTCAGTATCCTCTTGTACAATGGCCAGAAGCAGATGGCCAAGGAAGGGTAGCCTAAAACCTGGCACAGTAATTTGCAAACCTTCTCCTGGTTCCAGTTTTATGTGCCTCACAGCAAACAACAGCACCCTGGTTTCAGGGACTATTTTAATATGACCATCCAGTAGTAGCTGAGGTCATGATTAATAGGAAGTTTTGTCTACAAATAGTTCTGTCTTGGTAGTTGGTAGGAAACAGATAACTGTGGCTCAGCTGCCAAGACACTTACCCCAAATGGTGTGACTGTTTGTTACAGTATCCTCAACCAGTATACTGTTGGGTATGACCTGGAGAGGAAAATGTCTCTCTCTGTTAATCCAGGAGGTTGTTTGGATTTCCATTAAGGACCAGAGTGCACATGAGAAAGTTTGCTCAGGGGCAGAAGTGTGGCAGGATACACAAGATTATTAGACTGTATTTATGCACGGAATGCATTTTTCTGTAAAATTCTTAGTTACTTACCATCACATCTGCATAGAAACGCAATCCTTGGTAGGATATTGAAAAGAATGAATCAGAAATAGAAGTCTTGAGAGGGAAAAAAAAAAAGAGAAAAAGCTGTGTACGCTTTTTGCCTGAAGCACACAGCTTCCCACCATATTACTTTCCTGCAGCTCCACCTTTCGACCTACTGAGCTAAGAACACTGTCTGTAAGTGAATTGAAAAATTCAAGTAACACCTCATAAGCATTGTAAGTTACAGGAAAACTCCATGGTGCTAACAACATATAATTATCCAAATTTTGTTTTAGATGCTGAAGAAAGAATAAGACCTATTTTATAACAAGTGAAACAGTCTGGACAAAGCTTTTTTAAATTATTATTATTATTTTATTTTTAAATATATTTAGGCAGCGTCACCAAATGGGGTGACAGCATGCATATATGGTAATTATAATTCAGACACTTCACTAATTTGCCTGTATAATTTCAGTAATTATACCGATAAACCAGGTTTTAAAAGCCTGAAGAACTTTAAAGTAAGGTAATTTAAATTATCAGTTGTAAACAGGTCTCGTGTTATTGATTTCTATGTTATGAACTGCTGTAGTCATGAACCTGAACTAGTTTTTCTAAAATAAGTCTAAGATTACCTATTGTTAAAGTTTCTGATAAATATATATTGAAACCAGAGGGTAGTTGAAAATAAATTCTACAGTGTACTTGAAATTCTTTCAACAAGTCAGATCCTAAGGAGAGAAGTAAGTGGAGAAGTATCTTGGTGATACTGGTTAACAAAGTTGGAAGAAGCTACAGCTCCCTTTTGTTCCAGAAATAATGAGAAAGTTGCTAAAGAACATGACTGTCTGATGATGCTTTTTGTACAGTAAGGCAGATAGGCAGAAACCTATGGAGAGTCCAGATGGTCAGTGAAAAATTCTAGTAAGGCACTTCTTTGAACACCACATGGTGTCCTAGGAACTTGAATCCTTGTACTTGAAACTGGGTTAGAAACCTGACTTTTTACTGACACATTTGTATGAAAAAGTCATAGATGTCTGAAAGCAGCTGGAAGCTCTTTTCCTGTAAAAACATGTGATCTTCTTTAATTAATCCAAGGCCCGGAAGGCCTTGACAGAGAGACAGAAGGATCTGGAAGCGAAAACACAGCAGCTGGAGGTGAAGCTCAGCAACAAGACAGAAGAGGAAATTAAAAAGGCAAGGCGGAAGTCCACTCAGGCAGGTGAGTACCTGTGACTGTGAGCCATCAGGAGGTAAGTGCTGCACCAGGAAAGCCACCAAGAAGCTTGTGGCAGGAAAAATTGGGACAGAACTGCCTGTCCATCTGCATTCTTTTTTTTTTTTTTTTTTTTTTTAAGATTGCAGCTATGAAGTCAATGTGAAGTATGGTACAGATATGTTTGGTTTTAAATCCTCTAAAGAGAAGAATTCTCTTCAAAGAAAAAACTAAGCCAGGTTTTTCTAAGTCAGACATCAGAAAATGATGTCTGATTACAGTAACTGGCCAAAAAGAAGAGTGAATTATACTTGTTTTCTAAAGATGTGCTAGGATAACAAAAACTTGAAAAGTCAGATCCAAAGAAATTTGTAGTAGCCTGAAGTGATTTTGAGATGCAATTAGGGTCCAGTAAACTTATTTAACCTGCATATATGCTTCAGATTTCAGACAGAAACATCTGTATTGTGGCTTGATGTTGATGTTGCTGAGACAGCGAGATGCCTGTCTCGTACCTGAGGTCTCTGTTTTTAAATCCCTTAGGGTTTTCCTGACATGCTTGTAACTTATTCAGGTTGTATTTAGTTCAGTTGAAAATCTGCCAGAGGAGGACCTCTTGCCATTCAGGTAGCAGACAGATGCTTGTCCAGAATGCAGCAGACCTGTAGTTTAGGCTCTCTCAAGTCAGGGATATAAACATATAGTTGCCCATTCACAAGGAAGCGTAAGCAAACTATGGGGTGTTCTGGGATAAGATAGATTGCTCTGCATCACTCTTGTTGAGGCTGAGTTAGTGTGCAATCATGAAGGCAAGTTTTGTGGGTCCAGAGGGAGCAAGCAAGGAGGAGTCTGAACCTTCTTATCAGCTTGGGGATCCAGATGGCAAGCAAGGAGTTCGGGGCTTTTCTTGGTGTGATTGTGGATCTGCAAATTCACACTTTCAGGTATGTTCAAATACCTTACCAAAGCACTTTTAGCCCCAGGAGCTCTCAGAGGGGCAGGCAAACTACAGGCTTCCTCTCCACACAGCATGTACAGGATATGGAGGTAGTGTGGCCCACCCTGTATCCTGAGTTCTTCTGAACTTCTGGCTGAAACATAGCACTGCTTATAGTTCAAGCTAAGTATAATCTTAACTTTTAAACTTACTGTTAATTTTTCATGGCTCAGTGCCATTTATGACTGCAATGAAAGAGAACTAGGTGGTACCAGCCTCTGTTCTCTCACAGAAAGGACCTTAGCCTTTTCTGATTCATATGCAGCTCAAGTTCTGGAGGTTTGTCTTCCAAGTGGTGTCTACACGTGGTTCTTGTTTCTCTAATGGGACAAGCCTTTTCAGTCTTTGCTACTATCTTCATAGATTTTTCTTCTCTGTAGAAGTTCTTCAGGTAACTATTGCATACACCACAAGTACTGGCAAGATTAAGGCCCATATGACCAATCCTATTTACAGTTGTTTGGGGGACAGCATTTGATTTTTTCACTTGTCTGAAGTTCGTGCCAAAGGTAGTAACAGATTTTTGCTCAACTGAGGATGTTTCTTCCTTAAATTGTAGTTCCTTCCTTGGTTATTCCCTAAGTCACAGTCACCCACAGCCATGTGGGTGCCTGTTACACTGCCTTTTTCATTGAAAGTGAACTTTTTGTCTATTTTTCCTGTTACTCAGTGATTAAAATGATTTAAGGAATACTGAGAATATTGTAGCATGTGTTATACTGTAGTGAAGACGAAACTACTCGATGTGATTTGTGCATGTGTTTTATAGAGTCAAATCACTTTCATGGAATCCATGTGCATCCCGGTTCGTGCCTTTGATAAAAATATGTTTTAACTAGGGCGTCTGTGGTTCATCCTTTCATAGGTCTATCTCTTGGTAGAATGGTCCTTAACAGTTTTAAGACTCTAAGGCTTCTCTTGGCTTGTCTGGGTTCTGAGGACACTGATGAGAGTCATTTGCAGTTCAACTGTGTGTGTAGGCAGCCATCTGAGGAGAAACAAATGCTGTGTTAGTAACAGGAGACTCCTTGATAAATGTTCTTTTTCTGTCTCTCTGCAAATTCACAACCACTCTGTTCACTTGGGTCTTCAGAAATTGTAATAGTTATTTACCAAACAAGCAAAGGAGAGATGAACATAAGGAGGGAGTAACCAAGAGTTTGGGCTTGAGTTCCCCCATCACTCTCCCAGACCGTGCCACTGTTACAGTGTGTAACAGTGTAAGGAAGGGGGAGGATTGGCCTTATCCCCGCAGTTATTGCTACCCAGCAGCCTTTCTGGGGTGCTTGGGATGTACATGTATGCAGCAGCAGCATTAATGATCTAGCTTTGAAATTAGACCTGCTGCACTAGGACTAGAGACTTCTAGATACTACTTCAAACCACACCCTTTCTATAATTGCACCACTTATTAAGTGATATTGCTTTTTCCATGTCATATGTTCTATGACTTTCATGTTTCTGGCTGTATAGTGACTCAGATTCATGCAGGTGGGTGGAGAATATCTGGAGTCTGATACCTAGAGAATCTTCTGGAGTGTGGGAGCTGCTAGGTCACAGTTTTCATGTCAGCCTAGGCATCCCCTGTCTGGGCAGATAAGTATATTGCCAAACTTCGAGCCCTGAATCCTATGTGGCTGGTTTGTTCATTTGTTTTTATAGACTTTGGTTGCCACACCAACTTTTAAGTCCATAAGGCTCAAATTTTCAGATGCATTTACTTCTTTGACACTTTTCTGGTCTATGTAGTCCTGTTCTTAAAGCTCAGTTCTTCCCTGGTTTCTGTATAAAAATCTTTTTATTCCTAAAAGAACTGTATGAATTTGAACTGTGGACCAAGACAACGATTAGTGGAGGAATAACTGAGCCTCATTTAAAGAAGAAAGAGAATACACTAGTCAGAAAATGGTAATCTCAAACATGCCACCCACTTTACCTTCTTTGTCAGAGCAGAGCTCTACAGTGGAGAAAATTTCAAGTAACACAATAAGGTGTGATTATTGACCTGAACAAGAGAGGAAGCCAGAGCCAGACTGCAATTATGCATCTTGAGAAGAAGAATATGAGAGCGTGTAGCTCAGTTGAGGTTGCTGCAAAAAAGCTTCCCTTGATCTCAGAAAGCTTGAGCCTGATGCTTCTCTCCTGTTTTAAACCTGTTTTAGAATGCAGTCTGAACTACAGAGTTGCTATCCTGCAGCAGCTCCCTAACTCAATATTATGATTTCCCATTTTAATTTTTTTTTTTATATATATAACTTTCTATTACCGGCTTTAATTTAACTGAAGTAACTATCTTTCATAGTTCTGGTCATTATATAAAATATTACTTAGTGTTCATATTTTCATTTTAAAATCTTCTCTTTCTCCTTCATGGTTTCTCACCCCAATCACCTGATCTTTAAACAGACATCAATTACATAAGTTTTGTTCAAATTGTTTTTATTGTGCTTAACAAATACCAACTAACAATTGTGTTCAGCTCTGCCAGGACTGACCTTCAAAACATTTTGATCTGTATACAATACATGAACTACAACTTTCTTTTAAGCTTCATAATACTGGCTAGAGAGGACTAAAGTGCTGCTGTCGTGAACTTTTCAGGAGATGATCTGATGCGTTGTGTGGATCTTTATAACCAAGCACAGTCCAAGTGGTTTGAGGAAATGGTGACCACCACTCTGGTATGTAACTCTGTGTAGCATCTTAAGTTTATATAGCATTGCAAAGTTGTAATAGCTTTTAATAACTTGCAACATTGATTACTTAGCTAGTTACAGGGAATAGCATTGTGAGAATTAGGTGATAAATCTCCTGTGGTATCTTGTGTTCTCAGTTCTAAGAAAAACATGTCATTTGGGTAAGGGAGAATAAATTGTTTCATTGCAGAAGACTCTAAACCAGTTCAGAGCTGCTTATGGGTAGGAATGCTGGAATTGTCCGCAGGAAGGATGAAGTAATGAGCAAGGAATAAATGGAAAGACACACATTAAATCACTGAATCCATTTATAAATTAATGAATTTTTGTTTCTGTGGTTTCAAAGTTTCTTCACAAGTATTGCTGGCTCAGTAGAGATATCGTTTAATTTCTTACTTTTCTTATTCTCTGATGCTAACACAGCTCACAGTATTCACCCTAAGGGCATATGCCTTCAGGGTTAGTCACTAGCACACAAAGATGCTCTTCTAGCTTTGATGTGCTGTATTCCTTGAAATATGGATACATTGGCTTTAGGGCTCCTCCCTCATGCCATTCCTTAGAGCCCTTCTGAATGACAGCCAGTTACTTTCAAAAGTGGGAAATAAAAATATCTTCTGTGGGTATTTTCCTCACTGGACAAACACAAAACTTCAAACTCCTCCTAATAAGAAGCAGAGTCAATTGCTCAGCATTTAGAAGTGTGTCAGTACAATATTTAATGTGCACTAAATAAATAAAGGCAGATGGGGCATGGAAATCCAGGAGGCAGATATATTCTCAAAAGCAGAACAAGAGAGGAAAATTTGGCAGTTCCCGTATGTAAGGGATCTGATCCTCCTCTTATCTGCACTGGTGTTTTCTCACTGATAAGTGCCAGAGGTGTGGCCATATGTAAGTTGCATATTTGTTTCAGGGGAATCAGTACAACTCAAGTGCTTTTGTCATAGTCTGTAGCCTGCACAGTAGGTTGGTTTGTTGTGAAATGGAAGCTGAGAAACATTTGAATATATGTCTCAGTATAAACGATGTAAGATCTAAATTCAAAAACAATCTGCATCCGATCCGTTCATATACAACACAAAATCAAGAGAGTCAGAGTTTGAAGATTTGTGTTTCCTTGTGTGCCTTCTTTCAGGAAGTTTGTGTTACACATACAATGCACATTCTTTGTGTCACATGCTCATCAGCATTAGGACAAGGGGTTCTGTTTCTTGGTCCCACATACATGTGCCCTAAGTAAGGGAGTCTGAGTTCAAACTGGCCCACTTTTTTCCATAAGCTCAGTACGTCAGCCAGCAACAGCAATAGATCAGTTTTTCAGTCCTGTGCATCCCATGAGCTTCTTTGCTCTTCTTATTCCCCAGGCAGATAGTGAGCCATCTGAGATTTTCATGCTATAATCAGGGATTTGTTTCCCACAAGACATCTAATAAATAGCAGTAAGCACAGTGAAGGCAATGAAGCAGCCTGCCTGCTTCTATATGCTGAGGTTGCACTCACCGTGGTGCCCAAAAAGCAGACATCAGAAATGCTCTCTGAATGCAATTTTGGTGTAAAGATTTACCCCACTGATGTCCCTGTGGATGCAGAACTTTCTAGTAATACATCAGAGGGGAGTGTTAAGCCCATTTCAGTTTGTATCCTTACAGATAAACTTCTGTGGCATGCTGGTTCTATTACTCCCACTCAGATGGCCAAGGAAAGGACTAAATGCAGATTTTGACACACAGAACAGTGTAAGAATCCAGGAGGCATACTGCCCTCCCTAGTCCTAGCTGTCCTTCAGAGCAGAGGGAGGCAGAAAAAAAAATCAACAGGAAAGTTAGAAATCACCTGTCTTTTCAACTAAAGCATTGCTGGGCTTACAAGAGCAAGTGCTAGGTCCTGCACCAGAGACAGGGCAACCCTGGCTATACATACAGACTGGGCGACGAGACGCTGGAGAGCAGCCCCACCAAGAGGGATCTAGGGGTTGTGGTTGACAGCAAGTTGAATATGAGCCAGCAGTGTGCCCTGGCAGCCAGCAGAGCCAACCATATCCTGGGGTGCATCAAGCACAGCATCGCTAGTCGGTCGAGGGAAGTGATTGTCCCGCTCTGCTCTGTGCTGGTGCGGCCTCACCTCGAGTACTGTGTGCAGTTCTGGGTACCACAGTACAGAAAGGATGTAAAACTGTTGGAGAGTGTCCAGAGGAGGGTGACTAAGATGGTGAAGGGCCTAGAGGGGAGGGGATGTATGAGGAGCAACTGAGGTCACTTGGCGTGTTCAGCCTGGAGATGAGAAGGCTGAGGGGAGACCTCATCGTGGTCTACAACTTCCTCACGAGGAGGAGTGGAGGGGCAGGTGCCGATCTTTTCTCCTTAATAACCAGTGATAGGACTGGTGGGAATGGTGTCAAGCTGAGGCAGGGGAGGTTTAGGCTAGACATCAGGAAGAGGTTCTTCACCAAGAGGGTGGTTGCACACTGCAACAGGCTCCCCGGTGAAGTAGTCACTGCACCAAGCCCGTCTGAATTTAAGAAGCATTTGGACTGTACACTTAGTCACATGGTCTAAACTTTTGGGTAGACCTGTGTGGTGCCAGGAGTTGGACCCATCCTTATAGGTTCCTTCCAACTCAGGGTATTCTGTGATTCTTGCTGTCAGCTGGGCAAGGTGGAGATTTGTCCTAACTCATCGTCTAGTGAACAGATAACACTGCTATCAGGTGTCTGGTTAGAAAGAAGATAGGCCCTCTGAGTCACATACCTTGACACAGTCTCCTGGTTCGCCAAGGAATCACCAAATCGTAACTTCAACAAACATGCAAAGCTTCTTGCAGGAAACAGATTCCCTCCTGGCTTGCAGTATCCCTGAAAACAGTACAATGCAAGGTTTTACACTTCTTTTCTGTCCTTTGGCTAAGGCCAAAGTGACTTCTGTTGCTTGCTGACTCTTCTTTGCAATTCAGGGGGAACCTCAGAATTCAGTTCCCAAGCATGACCCTGGGGCTGTATTGCACTGACTGGCAACCTTTTGTATGTCATCATTTGGGAGGATGGGCCTTCCAGATCAGCTTCCAAGAAAAATGTGGACTTGATTTTTTTTTTTTTTTTTTTTTCCTCTTCAGGAGCTTGAGAGACTAGAAGTTGAAAGGGTGGAGATGATTCGGCAGCACCTTTGTCAGTATACACAGCTGCGGCACGAGACAGACATGTTCAACCAAAGTGTAAGTCTGCTTTCTGTTTAACCCTTTTGGTCTTTACAGCATTTCATCTGAGCTGAATGGTCCCTATCCTGATCTGACTAACTTGATACCAAAAGGAGATGTGGAAGTAGCGTATGTTGTCAGATTAAGTTTGAAGCAGTACTATAGTGCAACCCTCTAGTCCTGTTCCTCCAAGACTTCCTGATCCTGCTTACATGTCATTACTACTGGATCACAGCGTTTAGCTGGGGTATTGAATTTCATTTGACCAGCAAGAGCTGTTACCAGCTCTCCCAGCAACATATGCTATACCTCAAGGTCGTTTTGTTTTTTTTTTTTTTTCAATGAAAGATGGTAAATAGACGGTTTCACTGTTGGGAGAGGGAGTATATTTTTCTTTTTAAAAAGGTCTAGTTTTCAAATATTTAAATACAGAGAATGTATGTTTACCTGCACTATATGGTTGTGTTTGTTTTAAGGTATATCTTGCAGATCTAGATTCAAGAGTCTGACTGGATGGTGCCTGGTGTAGGAAGCTTGTCTCTGCCTGACACTGCAAGCCTGCCTCTTTTCTGCTTCATTTTACAAGGCTTCCCATTCTGGCTGTTGGCCCCTGGCCTCAAGTACATGCAGTACTTAGTTGTCAGCAAATGCCACACAGGCATGCCCAAAGCAGTTCTGCACTTCAGAGCAATGACTGTATCCACTTGAAATGTACCATTGACATTTTGATTCTTGTTTTGTTTATTTCAGACAGTAGAGCTCGTGGATCAGTTGCTTCGGAAAGTGGATCCTGCCAAAGACAGGGAATTGTGGGTAAAAGAACACAAAACTGGAGATATCCGACCTGTGGACATGGAAATATAGACTGTTCTTATAGTTGTATGTGATGAATTAACCAGGGTAATGTTTTTTTTAGGGGTCAGAAGAGCATATGGAAAAGGTTGTTCCACTACCAGGCACCTTGTAATTTATGCCTGTACTGGCTATCTCTGTTACTTTTAGTCATTAAAATGGTCTTCATTGTGCTAACTAAGCCTTAAACACCAAACATTCCAAGGTGAAGAAAACAGGTGTGCATTTCCCACCAAAGGTTCTCAATTGCACGCAGCTTCCAGAAGAAATCTGCTTTCTGGTACAGAGAGAACTGTGTTTTTAAGTGACTTTGTGCTATATCCCTTGCATGACTATCGTATATACTATGTTAGAACAACAATGCAGTGTCTCCTCTGGCCAGCAAGTAGGTAAATGAACATGATGTAGGAGGCAAGGAAGCCCTAATCATGAACCCCAGGTCTGTTACTGACTGCTTTCATGACCATAGGCAAGTCAATTAACTTTCTGGCTTCCCCATCTGTAAAACTTGCATATCTTGCAGCAGCGTTGTGCAAATACATTTCATATAACAGTTTCCCACCATGGCCCTTTTCCCCCATATCTATAGAGAGGACTCTTGTTCTTCCTGTTTTATACTCCCTCTCAGGGATACATAAACCCATTATTGTCACTGTTTCTGTTCTAGGCCAATTGATAAAGTTGAAAGTGTTATTTACCAGGAAAGACTTTATTGTGCTATACCTACCTCATTAGCTCAATGACAGAAAGAAGTTATATACCAAGAAATAAATGAGATGCTCTAAATCTTCCCTGCATATGCAAGATGTTTTCTTATGGTATCTTTTGAAAGACAACTCTCTACTATTTTGTTTGGGATTCAAGTTTAAATTGCCCTCTGTTGGTTCCTTCAGTTGAATATCAGAGACTTAGCTATATTTAATTAACAAGCTCATGTAGCTAAATTATACTTATCTTTTTAGTTCCTGATTTTCAAAGGTACCATGTATCTGTGATTCTAGACTGCATTAAGTGTAGCTGTAGATGCCCAGCACTTCTGCATCATCATGTATTGAAACACAGTTTTTTCCTTACCAAAAATTCAACACAGCTCTTGGCACAGTGGTTGGTAGTTTAGAGACTGTTTTTTAAAAGGTGTTCGTTTTCTTCTTCCACTGTTATTTCTGACTGATTGATCAGTGTTGCTGTTAATATATTAGAGGGCCCAAAAGTGGAGGGGCAAGTGCTGATCTATTCTCCTTAATCACCAGTGATAGAACCTGCAAGAATGGTGTCAAGCTGAGGCAGGGGAGGTTTAGGCTAGACATCAGGAAGAGGTTCTTCATTGAGAGGGTTGTTGCACACTGGAACAGGCTCCCCAGTGAAGTAGTCACTGCACCAAGCCCATCTGAATTTAAGAAGCATTTGGACTGTGCACTTAATCACATGGTCTAAACTTTTGGGTAGACCTGTGTGGTGCCAGGAGTTGGACTTGATGATCCTTATGGGTCCCTTCCAACTTGGGATATTCTATGATTCTATTATTTCAGCTCCACTTGCTCTGTTTTTTTTTTTTTTGTTTTTTTTTTTTTTTTGTTTTGTTTTTTGTTTTTTGTTTTTGTTTTGTTTTTTGAAGCTGCCTGTGTTTTGAAGGCCTTCCCCTCCTGCATAGCTCCCTCTCTATGATTAAGCAATGTTGTCACATACGTACTTGTATCATGCTGCCAAGCTTCTGGTTCCCTGGTGATCTCCAGTTCAAGCAGAGCTTTTGAGTTCTGTCTGAGCTAGAGGGCTCTACGATCTCTGGTGGCTTTGAATCCCATGGGTGTCCTGACTCAGGTGCTAGAACAGGTGAGGTGTTCTGCAACTGTAATTTCAGCTACTGTACAGAATGCCTACATTTTATTCATTGTCTATACTAGTCTGCCTGTATATTCTAAGGTATATTCTTCTGGCACAGTTAACTCAATAGAAAGTCCTTGTAAGTCTTTCTCTGAGGTATTCTTTTAACTTTTTTCATAACAGAATTGATTCTGGATCTAATGCTGTTAGCTGATTTCTGTTTGAGTTAATGAGCTGAAAGTAATGAGTCATTTGCAACATTGGCCAAGTGCACTCTTCATCACTGGCAGGATTCCAGTTGCTTTCATAGAGCAAGATTCAAAAAGGCCTAATTCTCAGATTTCCAACCTGCTCCAGATTCACTCACATCTGTAACTCTTGTTTGCTGGTCACTTCTATATGTTGAACTTGTGTTGTAAGTCGTCAGTTGTTCTCTTGTAGGAAAGCTATTTCACTGGTAGGCTGCTCTCCATCATCTTTGAAAGGTCATGGAGAACAAGAAAGGTGTCTGAGGACTGGAAGAAAACCAATCATAGTATCATTAAGGTTGGAAAAGACATCTGAGATCATCTGGTGCAACCATCCCCCAACCACCAATATTATTCACTAGACCATGACCCTAAGTATAACATCCAGCCTTTCCTTAAACACCCTCAGGGATGGTGACTCTACCGCCTCCCTGGGCAACCCCTTCCAATGCCTGACCACTCTTCCTGACAAGAAATGTCTCCTAATTTCCAACCTGAACCTCCCCTAGCGCAACTTGATGCCATTCCCTCTTGTCCTATCACTAGTTATCTGCAAGAAGAAACTGACCCCTAGCTCCCCACAACTTCCTTTCAGGTAGTTGGAGAGAACAAGTTCTCCCTTAAGCCTCCTTTTCTCCAGACTAAACAGCCCCAGTTTCCTCAGCTGCTAATCATAGGACTTGTGTTGCATGCCCTTCACCAGCTTTGTTGCCCTTCTCTGGACATGCTCCAGGGCCTTGATGTCCTTCTTGTAGTGAGGGGCCCAAAACTGAACACTGTACTTGAGGTGCAGCCTCACCAGAGCAGGGTGCAGTGGGACGATTACCAGTGTGAGCTAAACTATTCATGATACAAGCCAGTATGTCATTGGCTTTCTTGGCCACCTGGGCACACTGCCTTATCACGTTCAGGTGAGCATCAACCAATGCCCCCAGGTACTTTTCCTCTGGAAGTTTTCCAGCCATTCTGCCCCAAGCAGTCAATGTCACTCCAGTCTTGAAGAAGGGCAAGAAGGAGGACACAGGAAACTACAGGCCAGTCAGCCTCACCTCCATCCTTGGAAAGGTGATGGAACAGATGTCATCTCCAAGCACATGGAGGCTAAGGAGGTCATCAGAAGTAGTTGGCATGGATTCACCAAGGGGCAATCATGCTTAACCAATCTGAAAGCCTTCTATGATGGAATGACTGGCTGGGTAGATGAGGAGTGAGTAGTGGATGTTGTCTACCTTGACTTCAACAAGGCTTTCAACGCTGTCTCCCATAACATCCTCATAGGCAAGCTCAGGAACTGTGGGATGAATGAGTAGACAGTGAGGTGAATTAAGAACTGGCTGGATGGCAGAGCTCAGAGGGTTGTGATCAGCAGTACAGAGTCTACTTAGATGCCTGTAAGCTAGTAGTGTTCCCCCAGGGTCTGTACTGGGTCCAGTCTTGCTGGATTTATTCATCAGTGACCTGGATGACGGAATAGAATGCACCCTCAGGAAGATTAGTGATGACATAAAACTGAGAGGAGGAGCTGATATACCAGAGGGCTGTGCTGCCATTCAGAGGGACGTGGACAGGCTGGAGAGTTGCATTGTTGGGAACCTCATGAAGTTCAACAGGGGGGCTGTTAAACTAACAGATGAAGTGATCTCTGGAGGTCCCTTTCAACCTCAGCCATTCCGTAATTACTTGATACTGAGATCTTTAGAGATGCCTTTAATTTTTATTTTATTTTTTTTTAATGTTAAAAGATCATAAGAGCATTGAAAGACATACAGAAATCCTTCTTATATTTTTCTTATGTTCTTGGAACTCTTTTTTTCCCTCTACAGTCCTACTTGAGCTGCTGTGGGGTAGCTGTATTTCTTCCATATTGCACAGTAACAGTATATATTGAAATCATTAGTTCTTTCATGCGTAGCAGGTGATGTGCAAACTTGTTCTCTGTTTCTCTTTAAATGTTATGTATCTTCAGTTTCTTGTTGCAGAATTAACTGCTTTTTGTTAATTTTGCAACCCCATAGAATCATACCCCATGATGCAATGCAAGCCAGCGTAGCTGTTTTGGGACAGTCATCTGCCTGCAAGTCACTTTATTTTCTTATATTTTATTTTCTGAACAGGAATTTTCTTTAAAGCATTCACAGGAAGCTTTTACATGGTGGTAGCAGTCATAATTACTCATACATTCTCAGAACATCTTTAAACTTGTACCTTTTTTTACATCATTCTTTAAATGTTTGCTGGAAGTGAGCCTCCGTAGTCCTTATGCAGAAATGTACACTCTTTTACCTTGCTCTTTGGAAGTGTTTAGCTGGCAGAGGTTTCTAGGAAGTCAGCAGGGCACACAGAGGTGATACCAGAGACTTTGAAAATAAGGGTATTGAATAGAAATTCACAAGCTTCCTTTTTTTTTTTTTTTTTCTCCTCAGTCTCTCAATGAGGTAAACATTAAGAAATGAGAATCTCAAATACTTAATGTATGAGACCTAGCTGCTCTATGCAGTTCCCAACAGCTCTGTGTGTAATAAGCTATTGTAGGAGCATGGCTCTAGAGCTTACCGCTCTCCTGTTGCTGCTCTAACGATTCTATTCCCAAAATAAGTGATAAAGTGGCTCTGACCATCTGTTTGTTTTATCACAGAGAGAGAGAGCATTGCTTATCCAGGTGGGTCCTTCACTATGAAGCACCTTAGAAATCCAAACCAGCACTTTGAAGGAGCCCCTGATGTGGCTTCTTGGTGTGATCAACTGATTGCTTCATTCTGAATAGAAAAAATATTTGCTATTTTGTAATAGCCAGTGTGCTGTCTTGCACTAGTGCAGCCTGCTGGGCCTATTCCTAGAGATGTGAGTCAAGCCTTTGATGTCCTGGAAGCAGTCCTGGTCACTCTTACATTTCCACTTTGCAAGAACAATGTCTTTTTTCCTGATCACTGAACCTTATGTAAAGTCTGTAGATGTTTTGCTATCCAGCACATGTTCAAACAGAAGAATCAGGTCCCAGACATAGTGGTTTCTGAAGCATTGCTGTGAATAATTCTTCCTGTATGGGCATTCCCCCCGTACAGTATTCAGGAGCAGCTGACTGGTATCCTTCTGTGCATGGTGGAGGCATCTGACGTTTTACGGAGGAACCTGTAGGTCCCTCTTAACCAGGTGAGCGATAGTCACAGGCAGATTCAAAGTAAAATGTGTACACATAAGATAGTAAAATATTTAATTGCCCCAATGAAATCTGAGCTTGATGCTAGGCAGTCATCACCCTCAGAACCCTGATGGTTCCAGTAGAAGGCTCATACTGACTTTTGCTTAGCATATGAAAATCAGTAACGAAATGTTGCCTTGTATCTCTTCCTTGATACAGGGCTCTCTGACTAGCATATGATTGTACAAGCAGCAGACTGATATGTGGCAATACCACACTGATGACTGCAGAATGTTTTTTGGATTTGACAGTAGTATGATGTCCTGTGCCACGGCACTGAACTGGCTGTAAGTCAGGCAGAAATGTGTCAAGCCTGGTTTGCAGGTATTCTCCAGGAGCTTGGAGAACAGTCTTTCTTTTACATAATTATGATGTCATCTTTCACATCAGCAAGTCCTTGTCTTCCTGAGAAGAACTGTTGTATAAATATTATTCGTTACATTGTCTCATAGTAGATCTTATGTAAGAGAGCATCTGTCAATTTTAATTTCTTCAACTTCATTGTTACTACATCCACTCCTTCATTACTGATATACACCAGTTTTCAAGATCTTCTTTGATTTTGAATGTTCATAGAACATTTCTTTTGCTTTTATGTGCTGACCAAACTTCACGTTTCTGGATATTTTCCGAGGCTGGTAAGTGCTTGCTTTTTGGAGATGTTGTTTTAGGTTTTGTTTCGGAGTTCTCTAAACAGCCACTAGGATTGGAAGTGCAATGACTCCTTTTTGTGCAAGTCACAGTTTATTTTTTCTCCCTGGAGATTTTTTTTTGAAGGGACCGACACATAGCACAATTTAACTTAAATTTCTAATCCCATGTGTTCTCAAAGCAGAAACCTTTTGTGCCTAATGAAATATCTGATTCTAGCAATTGTACATGGACAAAATCTTTTAGAGACCAATAAAATTTGTCTTACAATAATAGCATTCTAATTACATAAAAGTATATATAAATTTGAAACACTCAAATTTAACTCCCTCAACTTACATTAAGTTGAACTGTTTCAGGTGTACTGTAAGAGACAAACTCAGTGGATATTAAGAACAAATGTTTTTCAGCTGCTATATTCAGGTTCAGTGAGTGGACGAGACTATAGTTTTGAATATATATAGTCTTTCAGAGCTACTGATTTCATAAATAACTGAATAATGGCTTGTATCACAACCCTACTAAAATTCAACTAGTTGTTCCTCTTGAAGTGCCTCTTTAAATTATACATGCTACAACCATATAAAATACACAGATTGACCCTAAAAATTTTCAGAACTTAGGAGCAGCCAGTATGTACAGATCTGTGCAGGAATTTCAACCCTTCCTCCTTGTTCTGGACTGTGCACTCTTTTAGGGCATTCACATTTACATATTCCTGCCTTTATATCACTGATCATTTACAGTCTAACACAGGCATCATAAAATCATAGTGCTGAAAATGGAGAAGAAAATGTTAGCCATGTTAGACTTAACTGCATTGAAAGACAGTTTTAACTTAATCTTCTGACACAATGGTATAATGGTTTCAGTATAGGGGTCTCAGTAGGGAATAAGCAGGGAATTCTGCATAAAGTATAGTTTACTCAAGTAGCATTTGGGGCTTAAGTAATGCTATTTTTTAAAAACAAACCTTGACTCTTCTTTAAAGCAGTTGCTTGGAACATTTTTTCTGGTACTGGAAGTCCAAAGCTGAACAGCAATTTCAGGGATCTCACATCTGCATGATGTGACAGTCTTAGTCATTTGAATTTGGGAATGCTTGACCTGAAATCCCTTGTTCCTTTGGAAGTGTTTTGATGGGATGACTGAGATTTTCAAAACAACATAAGGAATTCTGATACCCATTTACCACTCTGTTACTACAGTATGACAAAATCTCTCTTAGGGACAGAAACCTCTATTCATTAAAATGAAATTTAAAAACAAACAAAAAACAAAACACAAACAAACAAACAGGTTCTATTATTGGGCAAATGTTTTCTTCTCTTTAATTTCCGTTCTTCCAGCAGCCCAAGACAGTGAAAAATCTAACAAACGGGTTTGCAGACATTCTGGCAGCAAGGATTCAAGGGTAGGCCAGATTACCAGTCATACAGTAAAACAGAGTTTTCTGCTAAAATATGGTTGCTTGTTTGGTCCTTTTTGTGTAATTTGCTAAATACATTCTAAAATTTTAGAAAAGATGTCTCTCGCCACTACTAATTTCTTTTTAAAGATGTTTAACCAGAGTTTTGTAACATTCCATAAATTTTGGCTGACTAGACCTCTTAAAATAGTTTATGGATCATGCAGTCTCTGTCTGGGTAATCAGTAAATCTTGCATCATTGTGCAAATTATAGGATGAGGTTTGTTCCATAAAGGTACATGAAAGAATCACCAACCTGAAGAAGTTCAATGCAGAAAGCAATTAAGGGGCAGATCTTCAGCTTGGGTAAACTGGCAGAGTTTGGTGGAAGCTACTTTATGTTAGTATGGATCTTGTCCTTCGATATCGAAGGCATTTCCACTACATAATGTTTGTCTTACTGTAAAACTATTTCATATGGTTAAACTGTATTTTCCTATATTGTTCTGCAAGTTTATATGCACCACAGTGCTCATCTCATCTCCTGTAAAATAAACTGTACAGAGACACATTGAGCATGGAATTGTATATACCAGACTGTTTTTTCTTCTACCAAAGTCACACGCCTTTTGAATACAATATCATCAAAGTACACCTGGAGTGTCATATGCACATTTACTGCTTTGTTGATGCTAGTGTAACATAGCTATAATTTGCAATCACATCAATCAGGTGTAATGTACTTTACATAGAAGGGTTAGGGTTACATAAAGAGACAAAAACCCCCATATCCTTTTCAGACCTTTGCATGATATTCAGATGAGTACAATTGTTAAAATTTCATTTTATATAGAAAACTATTTAAAAAGCAGTAGTTAAGTGGGTTTGATTCATGAACAGGCATGAAAGCAGCTGCCATTAAATGGGTGTGGTTTAAGTGCTCCGTCAGTGTTCTACACAGTCCTTTACCTGCAAGTCCCATGTTTACCTTGAAGTTTAGATGAAGAGAAAGCACTGTTGCAAAATGTTCTTAATAAATTGTTCTACTTTGAATGGTTGAGTTAACATGCATGCCGGCAGGTCTTCTAGCAAAGTCAAAGTTAGCCTTACCAAAATTCTATGTAGTCCAACAACTGTCTCCAAAGTGGGATACTGCTGGAGAAGCAGAGCACAGAACAAGCATGTGTCGCAGTTCTGCAGAACATGAGCTCACTCTCCCAGCAGCATGTGATACACTGACTTTGAAGGTAAAGGCATTATCCACGCATCTCATAATCCTCACTGGAGCTTCTTCCTAAGAATTTTTCCAGTTTTGATCTCATGTAAAAATTCATTTTCTTCACCCACCTGCAGAATAGTCCTATACTTGCATGATGTGTTTTTAAAGATAAAGGAATACAGGAGTTGCTAGTAAAGGAAATTCCTAATACATTGATGTGGTAAGTAGTTGCAGAACTGTGCTTACTCTTCACAGGAAAGGAGTAAGACACTGCAAAAGTTCTAGGTTGAAGCTTGGTTTTCAAAGCTGTACATTTGCACTTTGCCCAAAGTAGTCTAAATCTGCTAAAAAAAAATATCTCAGAATGCTGTTTCAGATGTTGGTGCATGGTGTAGACCATCTTGGGGAATGCTTAGCAATTCTTAACATACTGTGGTACACTTCATTGCACCTTATCAGCAAACAGCATTTTCAAGTGTGGAGGACAATACAACTCTGAAACTGCAGATGAGGAGATACTTTACAACTCGTGACATTTGCTATGCTGGTGGGGTGGCTCTTAACTGTTATAGTCAAGGACCAGAGTGGATGATTGGGCTGTCAACCTCACAGTCTATGACATTTGGATATAAGGGCAGAAGATTTTACTTCATTTTGCACACAAACACCCGTGCTAGTCTTTTGCAAACAATAATTACTCAAAAAATTACTCAAAATAATTACTCAAAAAAAAAAAAAATAATTACTTAAAAAAAGCTTGGATCTCACAGTACAAGTAAGCTTTTGACCCTCTCACATTCCTCAGAAATAGAAAAAAAGGTGGAAGGGTATCAGTGAAGTGATTTGATTTCAGGTTTCTTTCATGACTAATAAGTAGACATGCTTTATTCCTCAAGCCCTTACCTAATGCTTCTGACATTCCTGTTACTTATAAATAAAATCCTGTCAATTCTATCTGCATCTCCTGATGTTTCCTAATCAGCAACTTGATTTGGAAATCTCTGGATAAGTCCTTACAAGTTAAAAATATTAAATGGACATTGGAAGTGATTTGAATCAGGTCCAATTTGTTCTAGGTGCTGTTCTTCACCACCTTCATTATTTTTGTGCAAGGTTCCTTCACAAAGGAACTGCCTTCAGGGGTGGAATAAATTAGTCTTGTTGAAGGTAGAATTTTGGAGCAATTCAATTATTAAGTGACCTGAGAACAGAATGCTTCCTGTGTTGCTGTTTTTGGCCATGTACCACAGGCAGGATGCATAAAGCCCATTTGCAAGTCTCTTCAAAGGAAGATTCTGATCTAATGGCCCTACTGACAGATCTAATGGGAGCCCTGCTAGTCAAAGAAAAATGCTTTAATCAGAATAGATTTTGTTCTGACAATCCCAAAAACTGCAGGGAATGCAAATTGCACTGTGCCAAATAGCACCTGGCAGGCTGTGAGCAGAAGTCTAGCCTGTAGGAGATCATTTCTTAACCTGGCTGTGTATAGACCAGTTGGAGGAGGTTTGGGGGAGTTCCCCAATGATGTGCTTCCAGTGGCCTGCTGCCACAGAGACATCTGAACTAAGAGATCATATTACTTAGCACATAATCAGTAAGTAATGAATGATGGCTTTTACTTGGCTCTCCTTTGCACAGAATATTTCAGGATTAAGCCTCACTGTTAGCTACATATACTGTCCAGTATGCATCCTGTGCTGTTGAATCTAAGCATGAACTTTTGATGTTATATACTGTATTTCCATTAATTCCATTATTGATTTTGGACAGTCATGCAACTTGCAGAAAAATTTAGTATTTCAGATATACCTGTTTCAGGGCTCTGACTGTGCAGTGACCTTCCATATGTGATAAAGGCCCTGTTAATTGATTTGAGAAAAATATTTTTGATTTATTTGTTATTTCAGACAGGACCTTCCCACAATGATAATACATTGTAGATGAATATTGAATACAGCCAGTAAGCCTGGAAAGCAGAGTTAGCATTTTTATCACCAGGAACAGCTGACCCTTTCGTCACAGAAACAATACATTGTCACCTAAATGAAATGTTTATGTAGATCTACATTTTAAAATGTTATTTCTACATTTTCTTTCCCATATGCCTACTCATACCATCCACAATTTCCAAACAGCCAAATCTTGGGAGTGTCTAGAGCCCCAGCAATGCTCCTGCAGATAAAAGCAAAGTTAATCTTTTATCAATATAATCCCACTCTACCAAATGGTCAGCCAGAAAGCATTGTACCATGGTGCTTACTTACTTATATTGGTCTGGACTCTGAAGAATGTTCAGTAATTATTTCCTGCTTTGAAGTAAGTGTTCTCAAGTCCTTCATGAGGTGTACTTATTTTTGACTCGTGTGATAAAAAATGAGTAGTCAGTAGGTTAGTAGAACTGAACAGTAACCAAGGTAAATTTCATTAACTGTGTCGTATTTGTGAGACATCAACCTTGTACTAGTTGCATGCTGTAGAAATAAACAACTCTTTTCATATGCACGTTTTGGGGTTTTGCACCATAGTTTGTGGCCTAGAAGCTAAAGGCTTAATTTAAATGCCCACTACTAACTCAGCTGAAGGGATGTGTAGCCTTCCTCTCAAGAGCTCTTCATGTCTCTTCCCAGCCTGTATTAGTTTTCAAATGTATCTGTATTTCCCCTCTCTTTTTTGTGCCCTGCAGTTGTGGGTTTCCCTCTTTCACCCAAAGTCTAAACAAGTCAGGAAGGCTTGTCTTACCCCCAAATCCTTCCTGCTAGAGGCATTTAAGTTAACTAACAGATCAAATGAAAGGTGATAATTCCTCTCAGACTGCACAGTCAAATTGCAAACCCTTATGCGTCAGAATGATGTCAGAAGTTTGCATTGCTCTGAAACAGATCTAGTTGCTGTGAGAAAGATCTTACTCCAAGCATTGCTTAATACAGAGATTCAGCCCCTGATCACAGAAGGTCCTACAGCTATATGGACCAAGGCAGGAGTCTGAAGGAAGCACCACCAGGTACATGCTTGTGCACCCTTCCCCTGGCTATGTAAGGATTGCTATCACTGACAACAGAGCAGAAAGAAGTAGAAATTGTGAGTTTCAGTAATGTGGCAAAACTCATAGCCTCAGTTTTGCTTGGATTTTTTTGTTAAAACATGACGTGCCCCAGCAAAACCCTTCCACCCATCTGCTTCTGCCCCATAGGTGAATGTAGCAGAGTCTTGTTCTGTGTATGTGCTGATCTGTTTTACATATGAGATCTGAAAAGTTCAGATTGAGAGGCACGGGCTCTGTTTTTGTTAGACAAGAAACACCCCAGGTGCTTGACTAATTAAAATAATAGTGATAGAGACAAACAGAGAAACAAACAATCTACTTAGGACTAAGTTTAAATCTATTTAGCATAATAAATATATCTAAAAATATCATGGAAAATGATTCTGCAATTTCTCATGAACATAAGGAAAACTGCTTCTAGGTGTTTATTTTTAAAATACAGGAGGTGGAGTTATGTCTGGCATAGGTTTTCCATAGACTATTTCCCTTCATGCAATTTACTACCTGAGGAAGAACTCCAGAATTATTTGCTAGGGCCCTTTTGCTTTCCCTCACAGTTCAATGCCATTTCTGCCTTTACAGTGCAGATTTTGTTTTTTTTTTTGGAGTACATGTTTCTGTCTTACACAAGATGTCAGTGTGTCTCTCTTTTTGCCTTACAGGGTTTCAGATTTGAGTGTACTTAGAAAACTGCAACTGCATTGAATATTACCAGGTATGCTGTCAGGACTGGTGATGGAGCATGTGCAGACACAGGCCTGACAGAATAAAAAGCTGTTATGTCTTGCCCACAAATGTGTCAGCTGATTGCTTTCTAATACCTGGCTTTGTTGTTGTATTAACTCATGCTTGCAATGTATCCTGATTTGGAATGGAAAAAGGAAAGAGGAGGTGACAGATGTGACGTATTTCTAACTGGTTCCTTTTCTTTGCAAGTATAGTCATCAGAGGACAACACCACATTTGCAGCCACATTACATACCACACTTCCAGCGTTGCTTCTCAACCCAAATCTGCAATCCTTGACAGGACTGTATTTTTCCAGGCAAAGGAAGTTGTTGGACTTAAGACCTTCCAGGGCAGGGCAGTGGTGGATCTGCAAAAGATTCTTTGCTTAAGGGGTTGTCGCGTTAAGGGGTGTAGCTGATTAACCGTTACGGGCCCAGTCAGATTCAGGTTACTGAACCAGTCAGACATTCACCAAAAAACACATTAACCGTCTGGGGGTCCAGTCAGACATTCACCAAAAATGCATTAACGGCCTGGGGGTCCGTTCAGACATTCACCAAAAACGCATTAACCATCTGGGGTCCGTTCGGACATTCACCAAAAATGCATTAACCGCCTGGGGGTCTGGTTAGATTCAGAACACTGAACTATCACGGATAACCACCCTCACCCTCGTTGCACTCAATGAGAGTTATCACAATGCAATCAAGTATGGTTTATTACAGCAACAGATAATCAGGTTCTTTTGGATTGCCGGCGATAGTGACTGTCTGCAAAAGCAAGTTAGTATGCATAAAATACACAGGTGTTATAGGTGTTGTAGGTGTTACAGATGTTACAGGTGTTATAGATGTTTATAGATGTTACAGATGTTACAGAGGTTATAGGTGTTGCAGGTGTTACAGATGTTACAGGTGTTTACAGGTGTCACAGGTGTGCAGCCTAGAAATAAACGCGTTAAAAAGGATCAGAGACTCTATAGAGATATATAAGCAAGTATTCAGATCTCACCCAAAGGCGTCCCAATGGGGGGGGGAAGAGAGGCTCAGCCCGTCGACTGATCCCAGGAGTCAGGAGGTCCTAAGGATGTTGTCCTCGGGATGGTATCTCCCCTGACGGTGGTATCTTCCCTAACATCCCCTTTCTCTTGGGCCAATTTATATTATTTTCTATCTTTTAGGTGGAGCTTGAGTGGCTCTAGTCAAGCATATCTTAGTTATGATTGGTGTAAAGTTTTCCCGTCTCCGTTTAAAGCAATAGGCTCCGAGAAATTCAGAGCGCATGCTCAGTGAGGGGTGGTCGCACCTTGGAGGCGGGTAGCTTTTGGGATGGAGGTGTGTTTTGGTATTATAATGATATTATAATGAGCAAAAAGTACACTAGGGTACAGCATTTGTCAAAACATGACAGGTCTTTGGCTTAGGGTGGCAAAAAGTGCAGCTTTGTGCACAAGAACAATCGAGGTCCCATCTGATTACAGAGCCTAGCCGTGGTGTCTCCACTCCACTCTATGCTCCGTGCTGTTCCTTAGAGCTAGCACACCAAGTTTCCCCAGCGCGATAGCATCTAAGGCTGGGAGCCTAGGGAACGCTCAGATAAAGCAGTTATGCCCTACCCTGAAAGCCTCTTCAATGCTGTACCTTTTCCTTAAAACTGTGAATGTTAGTTTTATTTTCCTAGTTACTTCAGGCATTTACACCACAGGGGTAGGGTATAACCTGCAGCTAAGGAGAAGTAGTAATGAACTTTTATACCATGGGAAACTACAATCTTGGGAGCATGAAAGCACTCAGTACCTCTGCCTGCCAGTTGGAGGACAGGATGCCAGGTTTGGAAAGGGACCACACAATCCCCTGCTGTGTAGTCATTTTCCTTGGTGTCACCCTAATGGAGTTGCTTCTTACATCTTCTAATGTTTCACATATACTCATCACAAATAGTCATGTTTCCCAATAAAATATGAAAAATATGCTCAGCGGTGGTGTCAAGAAGCAGGAAGAGCAGGGCTACTCCATGAGTGTGAAACAAACCAGGAGCAAAGTGACCATAGAATCATAGAACGGCTCAGGTTGCAAAGGACCTTAAAGATCATCTAGTTCCAACCCCCTGCCATAGACAAAGACACTACCCACTAGATAGGTTGCTCAACTATTCTTGAAGTCCACCGAGAGGGGGGTCAGTCGCTGGAACAGGCTCCCCAGGGACGTAGTCACTGCACCGAGCCTGTCTGAATTTAAGAAGCAACTGGACTGTGCACTTAGTCACATGCCCTAAACTTTTGGGCAGACCTGTGCGGTGCCAGGAGTTGGACTCGATGATCCTTATGGGTCCCTTCCAGCTCGGGATATTCTATGATTCTATGATTCTATGACCTCCATGGATGAGGCGTCCATAACCTCTCTGGGCAACCTGTTGCAGTACCTCACCACCTTCTGAGCTAAGAATTTCACAGAATCAAAGAATTTCTAGGTTGGAAGAGACCTCAAGATCATCGAGTCCAACCTCTGACCTAACGCTAACAGTCCCCACTAAACCATATCCCTAAGCTCTACATCTAAACGTCTTTTGAAGACTTCCAGGGATGGTGACTCCACCACTTCCCTGGGCAGCCTGTTCCAATGCCTAACAACCCTTTCGGTAAAGAAGTTCTTCCTAACATCTAACCTAAAACTCCCCTGGCTCAACTTAAGCCCATTCCCCCTCGTCCTGTCACCAGGCACGTGGGAGAACAGACCAACCCCCACCTCACTACAGCCTCCATTGAGGTACCTATAGAGAGTGATAAGGTCACCCCTGAGCCTCCTTTTCTCCAGGCTGAACAAGCCCAGCTCCCTCAGCCACTCCTCGTAGGACTTGTTCTCCAGGCCCCTCACCAGCTTCGTCGCCCTTCTCTGCACCCGCTCAAGCACCTCAATGTCCTTCTTGTAGCGAGGGGCCCAAAACTGAACACAGTACTCGAGGTGCGGCCTCACCAGAGCCGAGTGCAGGGGGACGATCACTTCCCCCTGGCCTGCTGGCCACACTGCTTCTTATACAAGCCAGGATGCTGTTGGCCACCTTGGCCATCTGAGCACACTGCTGGCTCATATTCAGCCGACTATCAACCATCACTCCCAGGTCCTTTTCTGCCAGGCAGCTCTCCAACCATTCCTCTCCCAGCCTGTAGCTCTGCTTGGGGTTATTGCGCCCCAGGTGCAGGACCCGGCACTTGGCCTTGTTGAACTTCATGCAGTTGACCTCAGCCCATCGGTGCAGCCTATCCAGATCCTCCTGCAGAGCTTTCCTACCCTCAAGCAGATCGACACACGCGCATAACTTGATGTCATCTGCAAACTTACTGAGGGTGCACTCAATGCCCTCGTCCAGATCATCGATGAAGATATTAAAGAGGACATTAAAGAGGACCAGCCCCAGCACCGAGCCCTGGGGGACGCCACTAGTGACTGGCCTCCAACTGGACTTGACTCCATTCACCACGACTCTTTGGGCCCGGCTATCCAGCCAGTTTCTAACCCAACGAAGCGTGCGCCAGTCCAAGCTAAGAGCAGCCAGTTTCTTGAGGAGAATGCTGTGGGAGACAGTGTCAAAAGCCTTGCTGAAGTCAAGGTAGACCACATCCACAGCCTTTCCCTCATCCACCCAGCGCGTCACTTTGTCATAGAAGGAGATCAGGTTCATCAAGCAGGACCTGCCTTTCATAAACCCATGCTGACTGGGCCTGATCGCCAGCTTGCCCTGCAAGTGCTGCGTGATGACTCTCAGGAGGATCTGCTCCATGAGCTTCCCTGGCACTGAGGGCAAACTTACAGGCCTGTAGTTTCCCGGGTCTGCCCTCCGGCCCTTCTTGTAGATGGGCGTCACATTTGCTAGCCGCCAGTCAACTGGGACCTCCCCCGATAGCCAGGACTGCTGGTAAATGATGGACAGTGGCTTGGCCAGCTCCTCTGCCAGTTCTCTCAGTACCCTTGGGTGGATCCCATCCGGACCCATCGACTTGTGCACATCCAAGTGCCGTAGCAGGTCACCAACCAGTTCTTCATGGATAGTGAGTGCCACATCCTGCTCCCCATCCCCTTCCACCAGCTCAGGGTACTGGGTATCCAGAGAACAACCGATATTGCTGCTAAAGTCTGAGGCAAAGAAGGCATTGAGCACCTCCGCCTTTTCCTCATCTCTTGTAACTAAGTTTCCCCCCGCATCCAGTAAAGGATGGAGATTCTCCTTAGTCCTCCTTTTTGTGTTGATGTATTTATAGAAACATTTTTTGTTATCTTTAATGGCAGTAGCCAGATTGAGCTCCAGATGAGCTTTGGCCTTCCTAATTTTGTCCCTGCACAGCCTCGCTACATCCTTAAAGTCCTCCCTAGTGGCCTGCCCACTTTTCCAAAGATTATAAACCCTCTTTTTTCTCCTAAAATCAAGCCACAATTCTCTGTTGAGCCAGGCTGGTCTTCTTCCCCGCCAGCTCGTCTTTGGGCACGTGGGAACAGACCGTTCCTGAGCCATTAAGATTTCCCTCTTGAAGAGCGCCCAGCCTTCCTGGACTCCTCTGCCCTTCAGAACCGCCTCCCAAGGGACTCCACCAACTAGTGTCCTGAGCAGCTCAAAGTCAGCCCTCCGAAAGTCCAACATAGCGGTTTTACTGGTCCCCTTCCTGGCCTCGCCAAGAATAGTGAACTCCACCATTTCGTGGTCACTCTGCCCAAGACAGCTCCCGACAATCACATCCTCCACCAGTCCTTCTCTGTTTGTGAAGAGATTTCCTTCTAACCTCCCCTGGACCTGCTCTAACAGCCCCAAATCCTTCTTGTGCTGTGGGGCCCAGATCACAGCACAGGCAGAGCCCTCAGTGAGCACAGCTGTCACCAGGGCACAGCTCTGAAAAGCTTGAAAGAAGTAGGGTGCTGGTAATGTGGTGCATCAACACCCTAAGGCAAGATGAGTTCATGAATCAGGACCAAGGCCCACCCAAGGACTTTGGTCAAGTGTGATAGGAGATGAGCTTAGGCACAGGACTAGGATATGAGGCTACAACATGGGTCTGAGGTCCATTCAAGAGACAAAGCTGGAGACAGGCCTGGAAACAGCTGCACCTATAGCATAGGTCAGACACCTAAAACATAGCTCAGCCCTGAACTTAAATGGTACTCCTTGAACTGTGGACAGAGGACGTCCATGTCAGGCTGGTCAGGGCAGTTAAGTCCTATTGGTGCACTTAGGGGGCCTGACAGGCAATGATCTGTTGGACCTGTCTGCATCCATCTATGTTGGTCACTGCATGTAACACAGGAAGAGACAATTGTGCTCTGCGAGGCTTACAATGGACAGAGAAAAAAATCTGTTTGAAGAAGGTCAGCGGTTCTCATGGTGATTTGCACTGCTCATGGAGGAATTCAGACAAGACCACTGAATAGGAGCAGCCTACCAGTGTGAGTCAAACAAAGGTTAAACTTCTATAACCAAAATTGGCTAAAAGTTTTTGTGAACTCTCACAGCTTATAGTGACACATGCCTTTTGTGAGGCCCTTCTTAAGGGGCAAAACCATGTGCCAAATTGATGCAAATGGTTTAATGTTTTTTTAGCTCTAGTAATCTTTCCTGGTGTGCTACACAGCTACCAACTACCATTTCTAATAGTTCTATTAAATACAATGGCAGTTTCAGATCTGAAAGTCAAGCCAAGCCCAAGGAAGGCTGTTTGTATTCCTTACAGTGAATCTGACCTCATACGTGAGTGAAGTTTTGGCAGTCAGGTTCTTCTATCTTGAGACAAACCACAGATATACTAATGTCACATTTCTTACTCAAAAATTCTTCCTTGTCTAAATTACTGTCTCAGTCCTTTATACAAATTAAAGAAGAAATTACAAACATGCACCAGTGAAGTATTTATTGTAGGGATAAACAGTCTAGCTTCATTGGTTAATGCTGTATGGTCTGTTTGCACTGTTTTTTTTACACGTCCCTGAAAGTACATGATGAGAACTTCTAGCGCCAATTTTATTTTGACTTGCTGTTTTATAAAGCCAAAAAGTGAACACTCTGTCTCCTGGAGCTATAGCATAAATTATAGTAATTTCATTTACAGTTCTATGATTTTTTGTAGGCCTAGCACATACTTTAAGACTGTGTCATTTGGCTCTGTTTGCTGGAAGAGAGTAGAATTCTCTTTTTGCATCAACTGCTTACATGTATTTAAAGTCTGCAGTGTGGCAACAATGACTGTTCTCTGCTCACAGGAACACGGTTCAGAAGCTCTCTCTAAATGCCTTTTCAGATTCTGGTAAGCATATTTAAAGGGGAGAAAGGTTGCTTGATCTTTCTTCAGTTAAGGTGTCATCGTTGATGTCAGTGTTGGGTCAGGACAACTTTCTAGCACTGCTCACATTTCCCAGTAATGTTTCATGTTCACATTATCATTAAAATGCCTACAGATTTTAGCAAATACTTGTTCCAGACGTATAATTAACTGCTTAGTTACTTTGGTGCTTACATGGAAGGACATACGTAGTCAATTCCTTTTTTTAGTTCTTTCAGCTCTTTGCTTTTTCCCACTGTTCCCTATTGCTGAAACAAATTACAAATAACTTACCTCTCAAGTCTTTGAAGAGTAAACATTTGCATTAGGCCAAAATTTCCATGTAGCCCAGTATCTTGGCTTGGACAGTGACCAGGAAATACTGGTTTCTCAGGGAGGATATATTAGATGAAAGCTTTATATTGAAATACATTGTGATACTTTCCCAGATTACACTGTGAGCCCCAGTGATCTGTGTTTAGGGACTCTCTTTCCCAGTTGTGCAGTTTTGCATTTAAACAGCCTTTGGCAGACTTTTTTCTTCCATGATTTTACTTCTGATTTTTATAAACTTCCCATAACATTATGAAGAAAACAGCTGCAAAGCACAATGATGTAATCTGCACCTCACCAAGTTAGTTTATTATCTTAGTTCTTGTACGGAAGAGACAGCTACTTGCCTTCTGTAGTCCACATGATCTGATATCTCACCATCAGATTCCTTTTCTCTTGCCTCAGCCATTTTTTCTTCAAGGTGAGCAGTTCTGGTCCCCAGACCCTTCTGTTTTCTGCCTGACCTAGTTCTGATGTATCCTCTCCAATTGGGAAGACCAGAAAAGGACAAGGTATTAAGGTGTAGGTGCACTGAGGTTAACATAATGCTGTATACTTCTTTCCCAATAATTCCTAGCACATTATTTAGGTTGCTTTTTCTCCTGGTGGTTCCTGTGCTCTGCAATTCCTTACCTGAAGTGACAGATGGGAATGCCTGAGTAGACAGGCAAGTAAGAACTGCTATGGTAGACACAAACTGACATTAGCCCAGTAGACAGCTGGTGATCTGAGGACACCAGAAGTACCTAAATGCAGCTCTTGTCATCAGGTTGCCGATGCCAGTAAACAGACTTTGACTTGCCAGTACTACCAAATGCTGGTGCTGAAAGGAATCAGAGAAATGGACCCAGAGACAATAGGTTGTAAAGCACAGTGTAGTCAAGCTGGAAGTGGTCTGATCTGCCATGCAGATGAACATGACATCAAGCCTGAGGTGAGGGGATGATGCCCTGGCAGTTGTGGACTATGACCTACTGAAGATGCGTGCCATGTTTGGTGTTTCTCGTACTGCTGTTGTACCACTTGTCACACATCTTCAGTTTCCACCAAAGTCTAAACACTCATGAAGATCAAGACTGCTAAGGATGGCACATGCCTTTGGTAGGGCTTTTCTTCTTCCAGTTCTGGTATTAGGCACAGCTATATAGAATGTTCACAGGGACCCAGAAGTACAACATCACCATTTTGTTCTCCTGCACTTGAAGCTGGAGATGTAGGGATATCAATTTGCCACTGTTTCATAGTCTGATTAGTAGCTAAGATAGACCATTCTCCTCCTACTCCAACCTCAATGTCCTGTTGGGAAGAGGGCTGTAAACAATCATAACTGTAGTTATGATGTAGTTATGACAGGTTGTCATGGCATACTTTATCTTTTTTATTAAATTTGTCTTTTATCTCTTTAAAAAAATAGTGGTTGTTATATTGACTCATGTTTGCACTGGAACAAAACAGTAGTACTGTAGTGTCTCACAGAATCCAGACCTCTGCAAATTAGCTTTTTTTTTTTTTTTTTTTTTTTTTTTTTCATAGAATATAATGAGGTGTTGCAGGTGGGACTTAGTTTTACTTCACTTTTATTTGGTGCCTTGGGAAGTGAGGACATCAAGCATGACAGAACAGTGGTGGTTTTACCTTGCTGGGCAGCTAACTCCACCATAGCCAGTCTCTCACTTCCCTTCCTTAAAAGAAAAGGGCCAAATACAGTAGAAAAGTGCTCAAGGGATAAGGACAGGGAAATCATTCACCAATTGCCATCACAGGCAAGACAGACTCAATAAGGGAGATTAATATAATTTACTGCCTATCACTAACAGATTAGAGCAGTGAGAAACTACAAGCAAACTACAAACACCTTCCCCCAATCCACCCTCTTCTACCTTCTCCCCCTCGAGAGGCATGGGGCTATGGGCAATTGGGCCTGCAGTCAGTCCCCAGCACTTCGTCTCCACCACTCCTCCATGCTCACTCTCTGCCCCAGCTATGTCAGGACCCTCCCATGGGATTCCATCCTTCCCAAACTGATCCTACATGGACTTCCCACAGGCAGCAGCTCTTCAAGAACTGCTCCAACATAGGTCCCCCATGAGTGGCAGCTCCCCCTAGGTTCCCTGCTGCATGGGATGTCCACAGGCTGCAGCTCCGGCCCGGGCCTGCTCCTGCGAGGGCTCTCCATGGGCCGCAGCCTCATCCAGGCCACATCCACCTGCTCCACCAGGGGCTCCTCCATGGGTTGCAGTGTGGAGAACTGCTCCATGTGGGACCCATGGGCCACAAGAGGACAGCCTGCTCCATCATGGTCTTCTCCACAGGCCACAGGGAAACTTCAGCTCTGGCACTTGGAGCACCTTCTGCCCTCCTTCTTCACTGACCTTGGTATCTGCAGGGCTGTTTCTCACTCCTCACTCTCCCAGGTGCTGTTGCGCAGCACATTATTTTCCCTTTCTTAAATACACTTTCAGAGAGGCACAACCAATGTTGCTTCTTGCCTCAGCTCTAGCCTGTAGCAGGTCCCTTTTGGAGCTGTTTGGAACTGGCTTGATCTGACATGAGGCAACTTCTGGACTCTTCTCACAGAGGCCACACCTGCAGGCCCCTGCTACCTAAACCTTGTCAAGTAAACCCAATACACCGGTACATCTCTTTTAATCTGCCAGATTTATTCTCTATTTCAAAAATCCAATCCCATGTTAGTGATTTCAAGGGACAAATGACAAATAAAAAGGCTGTTCTAGACTGGGGTCTTTGTGCTTTACTGTTTGAACCTTTGAAAAACAGATCCTGATATGCAGAAGTAATTTACTTAGACAAAGAACCTGAGTGCACATTTATAATTAGCACATAGTTGACATCTCAGGCCATAGAAGGAGCCATTGTGTCTGGAAGATTGTATTTTATCTGTAGTAAAACATATTAAAAAAAAACAAACAAACAAACAAACAAAAAAAAAAACGCATTTCTCACAAGAGATTGTTAAGACTACTGTCCTGGTTTCAGTTAGAACAGAGTTAATTTTCTTCCTAGTAGCTGGTAGAATGCTATGTTTTGGCTTAGGATGAGAAGAGTGCTGATAACACCCCGATGTTTTAATTGTTGCAGAGCAGTGCTTATACTGAGCCAAGGACATCTCAGCCTTTTGCTCTGTCCTGCCAATGGGCAGGCTGGGGGTGCAGCAAGAGCTGGGAGGGGACAGACCCAGGACAGGTGACCCAAACTAGCCAAAGGGGTATTCCATACCATCTGATGTCATGCTAAACAATATATAGGGGTGGCTAGCCGGGGGAGGGGGCCGGACTGCTCGGGGTTAGGCTGTGCATCGGTCAGCAGGTGGTGAGCAATTGCATTGTGCATCACTTGTTTGTACACATTATTATTAGTAGTACTATTATCATTATTGTACTATTATTATTATTATTGTTATTATTATTATTATTTTCCTGTCTTATTAATCTGTCTTTATCTCAACTCACAGGCTTCACTTTCCATTTCTCTCCCCTGTCCCAGAGAGGGAGGGGGGAGGGTGAGCGAATGGCTGTGTGGTGTTTAGCTGCTGGCAGGGTTAAACCACAACAACTACGTAAACCTTATTCATATGAATCAGATCAGTTACCACAATACATCTAGTGGGAGAGCTCTGATGAACCCCACAGGCAAATCTGGGCTTGAGATTCTGTTTTATTTATTTATTCTTTTTCACAGAATCACAGAATTTCTAGGTTGGAAGAGACCTCAAGATCATTGAGTCCAACCTCTGACCTAACACTAACAAGTCCTCCACTAAACCATATCACTAAGCTTTACATCTAAATGTCTTTTAAAGACCTCCAGGGATAGTGACTCAACCACTTTCCTGGGCAGCTTGTTCCAATGCCTAACAACCCTTTCGGTAAAGTTCTTCCTAACATCCAACCTAAAACTTCCCTGGTGCAACTTTATCCCATTCCCCCTCGTCCTATCATCAGGCACGTGGGAGAACAGACCAACCCCTACGTTACTACAGCCTCCTTTAAGGTACCTCTAGAGAGCGATAAGGTCACCCCTGAGCCTCCTCTTCTCCAGGCTGAACAAGCCCAGCTCCCTCAGCCACTCCTCATAAGACTTGTTCTCCAGACCCCTCACCAGCTTCGTCGCCCTTCTCTGGACTCGCTCGAGCACCTCCATGTCCTTCTTGTAGCAAGGGGCCCAAAACTGAACACAGTACTTGAGATGCTGCCTCACCAGAGCCGAGTACAGGGGGACGATCACTTCCCCCTGGCCTGCTGGCCACACTGCTTCTTATACAAGCCAGGATGCTGTTGGCCACCTTGGCCATCTGAGCACACTGCTGGCTCATATTCAGCCGACTATCAACCATCACTCCCAGGTCCTTTTCTGCCAGGCAGCTTTCCAACCACTCATCTCCCAGCCTGTAGCTCTGCTTGGGGTTATTGCGCCCCAGGTGCAGGACCCGGCACTTGGCCTTGTTGACCTTCATGCAGTTGACCTCAGCCCATCGGTGCAGCCTATCCAGATCCTCCTGCAGAGCCTTCCTGCCCTCGAGCAGATCAACACACACACCTACCTTGGTGTCATCTGCGAACTTACTGAGGGTGCACTCAATGCCCTCATCCAGATCATCGATAAAGATATTAAAGAGGACTGGCCCCAGTGCTGAGCCCTGGGGGACGCCACTAGTGACCGGCCTCCAACTGGATTTGACTCCATTTACCACAACTCTTTGGGCCCGGCTATCCAGCCAGTTTTTAACCCAACGAAGCGTAAGCCAGTCCAAGCCATGAGCAGCCAGTTTCCTGAGGAGAATGTTGTGGGAAACAGTGTCAAAAGCCTTGCTGAAGTCAAGGTAGACCACATCCACAGCCTTTCCCTCATCCACTAAGCGCGTCACTTTGCCATAGAAGATCAGGTTCGTCAAGCAGGACCTGCCTTTCATAAACCCATGCTGACTGGGCCTGATCCATAAATTCTGATGGAAAACAAAATCCTTGTATAAGACAACTTCCAAATTGTGGGAGTCAGGCTTTGTCATTGGTTGTCTCTATATCCTAACCATAAACATTCCAATTGCTTTACTTTACTTTACTTTACTGACACAGCAGAGACCACACTCAGCAGGACAACAGGAGGATGGCCTCTCTCATCAAGCAGGAAGAAATCTTTAGCTCACATCTGTCTTTCTGGTAAGATGAAGACAGTAGTAACCTGGAGAGTAAAGGTGGATTTATTAAGAGAAAAAACCTATTACTAGGTCTGCCCAAACATAAATTTCTGGATGAACACTATGTTACCTTATATAACCTATGTGCAAATGAAATAATTTACACAAAATATTAATCACAAAGAAACAGTAATTCATATTGATCTATCTCTTGCACCTCTTTTTTCATCAGCGCAAGATCACATTTCTTGTCCTTTATCCCAAGGCATTTCTAAACAGTTTTCTGTGTCTCCAATCTGTCTGCTTGTAGGAAGCCTGGCTAGTTGTCTGGCTTTTGTCTCCCACCCAAAGGGTCTGGTACAGCTCCTTTTGCCACTTTCTCTGGCTGCAGCGTCCCTCTGGCAGCCTCAGAACTCCACAAGGGATGGGAGATGGATTCCAGGCAGGACCTAGCTGCAGAGCTTCTCATACAGAATCACAGAATCACAGAATTTCTAGGTTGGACGAGACCTCAAGATCATCGAGTCCAACCTCTGACCTAACACTAACAGTCCTCACTAAACCATATCCATAAGCTCTACATCTAAACCTAAGAGGAAAGCAGCTGACTCTTTTAAAATGTTGAAATTTTCAAGTCTGTTGCTGTCTTCTAAACTGCTTGATGTTTTGTTTAAAATTGAGGCGCTTGTAATATTTCTGTAAAGATACATCATGTGTGTGGCCATCCATATTTAACAACTTTTATACTTTACTGATACAATAAATAAAGCTATATTTTTGATGATGAAACTTGTTGATTTATATACTTAAAAACATGTTTTCTGAAGGAACTCACATGATGATGGTTTTTACTTGGCCTCCAGGGCCTACACATGCAAAAATAGTTGATTTTTATAAACTAAAAAAGACAAAAAGATCATGCACATAATCATAGAATCATGGAATGGCTCTGGTCGGAAGGGACCTTAAAGAGGTCTAACCCTCTTGCCAATAGAGACAAGGATGCTAGGTTGGCCAAGGCCCCATCCAACCTGGCCTTGAACACCTTTAGGGATGGGGCATCCACTTCTCTTGGCAATCTGTTCCAGTGTCTCACTACCCTTACACTGAATTTCCTCCTAAAGTCTAATCTAAATTTAGCCTCTTTTAAAGACCATTCCCCCTTGTCCTATAGTTATCTACCCTAGTAAAGAGTCCTTCTCTATCAAGGGAGAGGAGAAAACACAACTCACCAGAGCCTGCTGTTGAGAGCATAGAAAACTTGTTTGTTAGTTTTGACCACTAAAAATGCTCTAAAATAAAAGGTATTTTGCTGAGAGATAACAAAGTTCTTACAATTTTTACATTATTAGCTCCCAAGTAAAATGTATCCTAAAGCACTTAAAGCTTTTAAATATCTTAATGCCTCTGGGATAAATCAGTCTTTTTTAAATTGGAAAAGGCATCAGAAGATATGTAGTGTCTGGTGCTTGTGATCCATTGCAATAAAATGTTATATAAACAAAGTGGATGTTCTAGTAAAAAGCTTTAAAAACTAAATATATATTTTCAAAATGTTTTAATATTTACTTTTAATTAATATTTTATCTAAACATACAGCCTTGTATTGATTAAAGAGGCTAAATTCTTAACACTGATAAAAATGTAAAAGAAATGCTTTTCTAAAAGTACCAGAAATATTTTTGTTAAAACATAGTCTTGGTCTAGTGTTAGTCAATGAATTTATATGGTCTCTGCAAGAAAGTAGTGTGTCACAGCTGGTAATATTTACAGGTCTGAACACCTGCAGACCGACAAATACTTCAAAAAGCATTACTAAGTTACATAAGCTTCATAAACTGAGTCTGCTCAAACAACACATCAAAGTCATAGGCGGCTTATCTCAGAAAAATGCCATTTGTAAAGCTGTCAGTGGAGATCTAAGGACAAAACTGCACCATGGGGAGATGCAGACACAGGGAAAGCCAGGGCACCTGCATTGTTGGCACCTGGTGGAAAGAAGGAGTGGTGGGATAATGGAGCCCATGAGCAGCCCTGAACATTTTTTAGGTGATATTTGATGTTTTCATATAATCATAGAACCATTAAGACTGTAAAATATCATCTGTTTTTATGACATATGCTAGCACTTAGAGCGTTTGCCAGTAAAGCACAGGAAATAATCATAACAAATGCTATGTAACTAGATGTGAGCTAGGTAATTACATGTGTTTATGCCTGGGGTATGCATTTATATTGTAGGTAAATATTGTCTGCTGATCTTTATTTTGCCTTTTCCTTTTCTTCTTTTGGTATGTCAAGTGACTTGACATACTGAAAGACTTGCAGACTGTCTCATTGAATGTTAAAAAAACTGAATTATTCAGGTCTCCAGGTGAGCTATATGTAACAATCAAAATTTTTTCATTATCCATTATCCATTTTGGGTACTTCAGGGGGAAGTTGGAAGCAGCACATTTCCCCCAATGACATAAATGTCATTATTTGGGCCAAATCATAAAGGATATCTGCAGGACAGGTAGAGCAAACCTGAAAATGCATCACAGTGCTTGGCTTGTGTCATAAAACAGCGAAAACAAAAATAAAACAAAAATGTGTGTCAAAATGTTTCATTTGGGCATTAAAAAAAAAGAACAAAACCTTTTTGGTCTTTCATTTCATAATGGCTTTTCCAGCACTAACTGTAAGGTAAGAAGTTTAAACATACAAGTAAAAGTTTGTTTCATCCTGAGCTTTTTATATATATAAATTATTCCATGTTGCTTAAATAAAACGTATCTGGGTTGACCTGAAACTGATTTTTTGAGATGGGGAATGATTTCAGTTGGCAGAGAGAAAAAGTCTTCTAATCAAGTATCTCTATGAAATATACAGCTAAAAAAAAAAAAAAAAAAAAAAAAAAAAAAAAAGAGAGAGAGAGAAAAATAAATAACTAATGACTTCTCTATTATGTGAATAGAATGGTGGACATGTATGGATGAAGCTGATAGGGGATACAATGACCAGAATCTGTTCATTTTCAGCATATATCTTGCTCCCCTGTGTACATGTCTCTTAGCATCATTTATCATCCAGACTAGTAGACCCTAAGGATTTGTTTGATTCAATGAGCCTCTTCTACCCTGGCTGCACAGGTTAGGAACATTCAGATTTTTCTCAGATTAAGAAAACAGGGACATTTGGGGTATTAACTGCTAGCAAGTAATATGTCTGCTTTCTCTTTGCATTAAGCATGTCAGAGGTCTGTACAGCCTGGAGGTGAAAGAAGAGGCTCTTTCAAAATACCATGGCTGTTGATAGGTGCTGTCAGTGGTCTGCTTTCTAAATCTCACTTTCCTCGAAGACCACTTCCTCAGTTGTCTCTCCAGTGGTGACTTCTCCTTCACTGCTGTCTGACACACTTGCCCGCAGATGAGATGGAAGCCTACAGCCTGGCTCTGAGCATTGATCTGTCCTCTGGTTTGCCAGAACCTGCTGGAGTTGCATGCCCCAGGGCTCACTCTCCTCCAGGCACAAGTGTTTGCTGTTGGGGTGCTTTTTTTTCTGTTTCTGTGAACATTTCCTGAGGTATTTTATGTTTTCTCCAAGAAAGCAGAGTTTACAACCAAAGGGCTCTGCTAGCAGGAAGCGGGACCACTGTTTCTGGAGTTCTGCTTTCACCTGGGGGAAGAAGAAAAAATGTACGTCCATGGTGATGACTTGTAACCACCCTGCAGTCTGCTAATCCAAACACTAATCATAAAATGAGAGGGATTGTGGAAGTGTTTTTGCCCCTTTGGGTGTCACCTCACAGCTTTTGAGGTCCTTGTATGGCAGAAATGGACTTGTTTGCTGTCCATCTTCAGAGTACAGCCTGGAGACTTCTTCACTCTAATTTAGGAAAGGTTTTTGTAGCCTCTGAATCTCTCTCTGTAATTTTATATACTGTGATCCTGATGTGTGTGTAAAGGAAGAACTCAATTGACTTTCATGTTTACCTGATGAGCTGAGGAGGAGACAAGTCCAAGGGCTATGGAAATGAGGACCATGCCGCTTTTCCGGAGTGTTATGCTTGAATATTTGCTTTGTTTTGCTTTTTATTTGGCAGCTTGCCTTAAATTCTCAGTACGGAATGTCTTGCACTGAATGTCCCCTTGCTTTACCAGCAGGACCTTCGGCCTGAGGGCTCAGCTGACTGAGGAGTTAAAAGCCCCAAAGAACAACTTTTAACTGATGTTGAGAGATGCTAGTAGGTCTGTGCCCTCCATAAATGTTAGACAAGTGCTCTTGTGCTGCAGACAAGTGTCGGCTCTCTGTTTTACTTAGCAGTTCAGAAATTGCTCCAGGTTTCCTTGTTAAATATTAGGAGCATACACCCTACTTTTTCTACATAGCTCATCTCCTCTGTTGCCTTTAAGAAGGTGTCCAATGTTGTGTTCAAATGTCAGTGTAATGTGTACCACATCAGCTGGCTGTGCCAGGCTGTTAAATGCTACGGATTTTGGATAAGTGTCAGTTTAGCACAAGTAGTGGATATCTGTACCCATGTGGACTATAAGGGAAGTGTAAACAATGGGCTTCAAGTTGGAAAACATTTAAAATTGTGAGATGAATTCCACAGCCTACATAAGCCTCATATCCTGAAGTGGCCCGTAGCAAGTCAGTGTGATAATGGTAAAAGCTGCATACAACTGTGACAGCAATCAAGGATGATACATCACTGGTACAGCCCTCTGATAATTACCCCCCCCCCCCCCCTTTTTTTTTTTTTCTCATTGGCAGTAATGAGGTAGCAGAGAGAAGTCCAAGAGTGATCAAAAGGGACTTTTTGGCTCTGGGGCAATTGCTTGAAGGATCAGGTGCACAGGTAGTGTTTTCCTCCATCCTTCCAGTAGTGGGAATCAATACTGAAAGGAACAGCCAGACCCAGCAGATCAATACATGGCTTTGAGGCTGGTGCCACCAGTATAATTTTGGGTTTCTTGACAATGGTAAGGTCTACATGACACGAGGCATACTGGCTTCCAGTGGGGAGCACCTTTCTCAGAGAGGGAAAAGGATTTTTGCCCAGGAGTTAGCAGAGCTGATCAATAGGGCTATAAACTAGATTTGAAGGGGAAAAGGGACAAAACTAGGTCCACCACTTATAAGACTGAACGCCAACATTTGACAGACTGCAAGCTAGCAAGACCCTTCAGTCTGCCCCATGAGGGGCTGGGTTCAATGAAGCACATCTGAAATGTTTCTATACAAAAGCACACAGCATGAGAAACAAGCAAGAGGATCTAGAAACCTTGGTCCAGTCCCAGAGCTACAACATCATTGGCATAAGTGAAATCTGGTGGGAAGAGTCCTGTGACTGATGTGTTACAGTGGACAGTTACAGTGTCTTCAGAAGGGACAGGCAGGGCAGGTGAGGCAGGGGTGTGGCACTCTATGTAATGGAATCACTGGATTCTATGGAGCTTGCACTTGGCAACAATGCAATTGAGAGCTTCTGGGTAAGCTTCTGGGATCAAGGGACAAGCAAATAAAGGAGATGTCACTGTGGGAGTCTACCTAGCCAGGATGATGACACTGATGAATTATTCTTTAAGGAACTGAGAGATACTTCTAGATCAGCTACCCTTGTCCTTATGGGGTATTTCAACCTGCCAGATGTCAACTGGAAATATCACATACCTGAGACAAACAAGTCCAGGACATTCCTGAAGCACCTTGATGATAACTTCTTGGTACAGGTACTAAGATAGCCAACTAGGAAAGGTGCCCTCCTTGACCTGTGCCTTGTAAACAGGGAGGGTCTTTGTGGTGAAGTTGCCAGCTTGGTCATAGCAACCATGATGTAGTCAAATTCAAAATCTTTGGTGATAGGAGGAAAACTGACACCAAAACTTCAAGCCTGTACTAGGGGAGAGCAGACTTCAGACTGCTCAGGGAAATAGCTAGTGAGCTCTCCTGGGAAACTGATTTTAAAGGCATTGGGGTCCAACAGTGATGGTCAGTTTTTAACTACCTCCTCCTAAGAGTGCGGGAACAAGAAATTCCAAAATGTCAGAAGTTGAGCAGGAGACGCAGAAGGCCAGCCTGGCTGAGCAGGGATCTTCTTCAAGAGCTTTGGTGGAAAAAGAAAGAGTATGGCTACTGGAAGCAATATAGGGAGATAAGGGAGGACTACAAGAATGACGCTCACCTTTGTAGGTAGGGAATTTGTGTGGCAAAGGTTCAATTAGAGTTGAAGCTGGCCAGTACTGTGGAGCACAACAAAAAGGGCTTTTTAAAGTATGTTAACAGCAAAAGGACAAGAGATAATATTGGTCCATTACTTGATACCACCTCTCACAGTATCCTTGTAGACAAAATGACCAGAATACAGTTAGATAAAAGCATAATAAGATGGGTGAACAATTGGCTGATGGGTCAGACCCAGAGGGTTCTTCTAAATGGGGTTGCCTCAGGCTGGTTACCTGTCACTAGTGGGGTTCCCCAGGGCTCTGTTTTAGGACCAGTCCTCTTCAATGTTTTCATAAACAATTTGGAAGTAGGACTTGAAGGTTTTTTGAGCAAGTTTGCAGATAGTACCAATCTAGGAGGAGCTGTTGACTCTGTCGAGGTTGGTGAGGCTTTGCAGAGAGATCTAGACAAATAAGAGAGTTGAGCAATCACCAACAACATGAAGTTTAACAAGAGCAAGTCTTGGATTCTGCACCTGGGGAGGGACAACCCTAGCTATATATACAGGTTGGGGAAGGAGGGGAGCAAGATGCTGGAGAGCAGCCCCACAAAAAGGAATCTGGGGGTTTCAGTTGACAGCAAGCTGAACATGAGCCAGCAGTGTGCCTTGGAGGGCAGGAGGGCCAACCGTATCCTGGGGTGCATCAAGCACAGCATTGCTAGCTGGTCAAGGGAAGGGATTGTCCCACTATACTCTGCACTGGTGCAGCCTCACCTCAAGCACTGTGTGCAGTTTTGGGTGCCACAGTATAAGAAAGATATAAAACTGTTAGAGAGTGTCCAAATGAGGGCTACAAAGATAGTGAAGGGGAAGTGATAGAGGAGGGGAAGATGTATCAGGAGCAGCTGAAGTCACTTGGTTTGTTCAGCCTGGAGAAGAGAAAACTGTGAGGAGGCCTCTTTTCAGTCTACAACTTCCTCATGAGGGGGAGTAAAGGGGCAGGTGCTGATCTCTGCTCACTGGTGACCTCTGATAAGTACCTGAGGGAATGGCTTGAAGCTGTGACAAGGGCGGTTCAGGCTGGATATTAGGAAAAGGTTCTTCATCAAGAGAATGTTCAGGCACTGGAACAGGCTCCCCAGGGAAGTGGTCATGGTGCCAAGCCTGCTGCAATTCAAAAAGTATTTGGACAACACTCTCAGACACCTAGTCACTTGGTCTGATTTTTTGGGTGGCCCTTTGGGGACACAGGAGTTGGACTCGATCCTCATGGGTCCGTGGGTCAGGATATTCTGTGATTCTATGATACCAGTACACTGGGCTGTATAGCACAACCATTTGAATGAAGAAATTATCCTCCTTTTCTCAGTAGTTGTAAGGCCATGTAGTGGGTTTATGCAGGAAGGTTTTGGTAGCAGGGAGCTGCAGGGGGGCCTCTGTGAGAAGAATCCAGGAGCTGCCCCATGTTAGGTAAGGGCCAGTCTGAGCCAGCTCCAAAGGGACCCACAGCTGCTCAGAGCTGAGCCAATAGGCAATTTTGTTTGCACCTCTGTGAGATCATATTTAAGAAAAGGGGAAAAAAAAAATCATGCTGCACAACAGCAGCCAGGAGATAGAGGAAAGAGAAATAGCCTTGCAGACATCCAGGTCATTGAAGAAGGAGAGCAGGAAATGTTCCAGCCATGGAAGCTGAAGTTTCCCTGTGGCCTGTGCAGAGGCCCTTGGTGGAGCAGGCTGTCCCCCTACAGCCCATGAAGTATCACAGTGGAGCAGGTTTTCACACTGCAGGCCATGAAGGAGTCCACAGTGGAGCAGGTAGATGTTGCGTGAAAGAAGCTGCAGCCTGTGGAGAACCCCTGCGAGAGCAGACTCTGGGCCAGACCTGTAGCCCATGGAGAGGGGACCACACAGGAGCTGTTGACCTGGCAGGAGCTTCTGCACATGGGCGAAGCAATGTTGGGGCAGTGTGCTCCTGATGGATGGGCCCATGGTATGGACCCAAAATTAGAGCTGTTCTTGAAGGGCCGCTGCCAGTGGGAAGCCCATGCAGTATCAGTTCAGGAAGGACTGCATCCCATGGGAGGGACTCCACAGCGCAGGGGAGGAGAGTGACTGAGAAGGAGCAGCAGAGACTGCAGGCCTCATTTCCCCATTCCCTTGCACTGCTCAGGGGGAGCAGGTGGAAGAGAGTGGATGGGGGGAAGTTATTTTTGGCTTCTTTCCTTTGTTTCTCACTTCTCTAGTTTCCTAGTAATACGCAAAAAAAAAAAAATTACTAACCTCCCTACTCCAAGCCTATTTTGCCTGTCATGATAATTGTTGGGTGATCTCCATCCTTATCTCAATCCTTGAGCCCTTTGCATCATATTTTCTCCCTCTTTCCCTTTGAGGAGGGGGAGTGAGAGAGTAATTGTGGTAGAGCTCAGCTGCCCAGCAGAATAAAACTACCACAGGCCACATCTGAATGCTGCATTTGGTTTTGAGCTCCGAGTTGCTTTGTAGGGATACGAACCAGCAGTCGTAAAAGAAAATAGAAGTTCTAACTGGAACTACAGAAAATATGTTTCCTTCTGAGAGCAGTGAAGCACCAGAGCAGAGGACAAGAGAGATGGTAGAACCTTTCTTTGGAGATTTTCAAAGCTCATTAGGATAAATAGCTGAATTCAGTCTTCACAGTGCACCGAGCAAGAAGTTGGTCTAAGTATTTCCTGAAGCCCCTTCCTGACTTGTTCTGTGATTTTCTGCTGGCATATCCTTGCAAAATTGGCATTATTGATCAGCCTAAATTCTGCAGTGGAGTAAACAACCCCCCCCATATTACTCTTGAGGCTTAGCAAAAGACAATCTCCAGCCAAGAAATGGCCTCATATCAAATTTAGAGATGTCCTGTGAAGTGCACATATGAAAATATATTTTTCAACTTGTTCTTTTTTAATATTAAAGCACTCCAAATTTTGCATCTTTGCCTAGACTTCAGGGGTAAGCAAGGCAAGAGTCAAACACAAAGTCTGAGATTTCATCTGTGTAAATGAATGGGGTTTAGGTACCTGATAATAAGCCTTTAGTGCTATTTCACAGACATTTATACCTCCACAGTGTCACATAATAACACAAGCTTTAATACCTTTAATACCTCAAATTTAATACCTTAAATTTGAATACAGACCTGAGAGGCCTTACTGCTTTCTTTGTTCAAAATATTTACATCAATTTAAAAGAATGCAAGTATGTTCCCAAATAATCAGAGCTAGTCAGTATTTTCATCCTTCTTGGTGTCAGTATATTTTGTTTATCGATTAAAAACATATAATTAAGTGACTCTTACCTCTCCATTGGCAAAGCAATATAAAACTGCTACAAAAAAACCCTGTAAGAGACAGACAATAAAGATAAGTTAGATACCTGAAGTCTCAGTTTAGCGATGTCATTAGTATTAAAGTCATAAATATAAACAACATTTCCTAATTTTCAGAATGGAAACTAGCTATCTGTCTTCTCTTATTAGTGAAGTACCTATTAACTTGTTTTCCTATGGTGCCTTAGCAAAATTAAGGCACAATTGCAGGTGTTTTGGTGCAGATGCTAAAGAACAGAGTCTATACAACCTTATCTGATCTTACATTTTATCTACATTTTACTACAACATTATTTTTAAGACTACCACTGTTATACTGAAACTGCTACTTTTAGACTTATTAGACCTGTATCCAAAAATGCAAATATATTGTGTGTTCTGACTATTTTGAAAAGTCATTTCTCCTGTGAAACAGATTTAAGTAAACACCTTAAGAAAAAAAAAAAAAAAAAAAAAAAAAAAAAAAAAAAGATTTGAAATTTTAGAAATCAAACTTGTTTAAGATAAGCCAAAAATTACCCCTCCCATTTTCCTCCTCCCTGTCTTTGATCTCAAATCAAAACAGATTATGTGTATGCATCTCAGACTAACAGTCTGGCACAAATGTACAGATTTATGGCAATTGCTTCAGGAAATGAACTTCCTTTAGTATGTCTAAACACATCTATCGCACAGATTTTGATGAAGAGAATAAATGTTGTTGACTATCAGTCCCAAGGCAATGTTCATATAACAAGGAAAAAGGTGTCATAACCAGTTGATATCATTCATCTGTTTTCACATTCATACTTTTTTTTCCAGAGGTGTTTCTGTTTTTCTCATATAAAATCTTAAAAAGAAATTAATGTGTACAGCAGCTTCAATATTTTTTATTCATTGACCTGTAACAGTCTGAGCCAACAGTGAATTTTTCTAGCAATCCTGAAAAGTCTGGAACCACCTATTCTTTAAACATATGTCCAGTAAGTGTGAAAAAGAACAGTCTGTCTGCCACATCAGTGAAATAAAGGCAGGAGAAGTAGCAGTTGCAATTGCTTTATCCCTGTATTTTAATTCTACCCTATTTCGTGCTTCACCTGGATTGTGGTTGCAAGATCTAGGTACTTTTGCTATACCATTTATTAATGTAACTTTTAAATAATTCTCTGCATCTGGGTTATTTCACAGAAATATGAAAAAAAAATCACTAAATATTGTTCCACAGAGAAAGGTTCTGATGCATAAAAACAAGTTAAGTGGTTTAAAAAGCAGCCTTTTTTTTAGAAATTATTCTCTCTTTGGGTAGAAATTCCATGAAAATACAGTTCTCTGCCGTGTTTGTTTGTTTGCTCGTATATATTCTGAGCATGAGCTCTGAATTTGGACCCACAAGCACCACAAGCAGAAATAGGAGCCGAATTACTTGGTGCTGCTATGTCACAAGCTTTGTACCACCCATTACCAGAAATGTGGAAAGTCACCAAATTAGGAGAAAGCTTTATGAGTACTGATGGCACCTCTACGTTGAACAACGTTTCATAAATTTCTGTGTGAATTAAATCCACTGCTGCTGCAAAAGTAGAACATGCAATGACAGGGAGAAACACAGTAAATTCACATTAGTTGATGGCAAATTCAGCTGTGTACTCATGTTTGCTGTTTGTTTTATATCCTGATATTTTTAATGCTTCTTCCTTTGCCATACATAGAACTTTGTTCTTAGAAATCTTTCTTCTATTTCATGACTTCCAAGGCATACACCTTCTAAACGACCAGAATATGAAGCGAAAAGAAGCAGCAGAAATTCATAAGAAATATTCATTGGCATGCTATCCAATAGGAAAGGGTACATTCATGTGTAAGCCTCATAATTGTCCTCCAGTTCTAATGGCAATAAAAATATGATAAATGTCTCATTAAATAACTGTCTTTAATATACCATAAGCCAGTATTTTATCATGTGCAGTCCATATGCACCAGGTGGCCAAGATGATGAGATCGCCCCACTTTCTGAAATAAAGAAGCATCATAGCATCAAGGCTGGGCGCTCTTCAAGAGGGAAATCTTAATGGCTCAGGAACGGTCTGTTCCCACGTGCCCAAAGACGAGCTGGCGGGGAAGAAGACCAGCCTGGCTCAACAGAGAATTGTGGCTTGATCTTAGGAGAAAAAAGAGGGTTTATAATCTTTGGAAAAGTGGGCAGGCCACTAGGGAGGACTTTAAGGATGTAGCGAGGCTGTGCAGGGACAAAATTAGGAAGGCCAAAGCTCATCTGGAGCTCAATCTGGCTACTGCCATTAAAGATAACAAAAAATGTTTCTATAAATACATCAACACAAAAAGGAGGACTAAGGAGAATCTCCATCCTTTACTGGATGCGGGGGGAAACTTAGTTACAAGAGATGAGGAAAAGGCGGAGGTGCTCAATGCCTTCTTTGCCTCAGACTTTAGCGGCAATATCGGTTGTTCTCTGGATACCCAGTACCCTGAGCTGGTGGAAGGGGATGGGGAGCAGGATGTGGCACTCACTATCCATGAAGAACTGGTTGGTGACCTGCTAAGGCACTTGGATGTGCACAAGTCGATGGGTCCGGATGGGATCCACCCAAGGGTACTGAGAGAACTGGCAGAGGAGCTGGCCAAGCCACTGTCCATCATTTACCAGCAGTCCTGGCTATCGGGGGAGGTCCCAGTTGACTGGCGGCTAGCAAATGTGACGCCCATCTACAAGAAGGGCCGGAGGGCAGACCCGGGAAACTACAGGCCTGTAAGTTTGCCCTCAGTGCCAGGGAAGCTCATGGAGCAGATCCTCCTGAGAGTCATCACGCAGCACTTGCAGGGCAAGCTGGCGATCAGGCCCAGTCAGCATGGGTTTATGAAAGGCAGGTCCTGCTTGATGAACCTGATCTCCTTCTATGACAAAGTGACGCGCTGGGTGGACGAGGGAAAGGCTGTGGATGTGGTCTACCTTGACTTCAGCAAGGCTTTTGACACTGTCTCCCACAGCATTCTCCTCAAGAAACTGGCTGCTCTTAGCTTGGACTGGCGCACGCTTCGTTGGGTTAGAAACTGGCTGGATAGCCGGGCCCAAAGAGTCGTGGTGAATGGAGTCAAGTCCAGTTGGAGGCCAGTCACTAGTGGCGTCCCCCAGGGCTCGGTGCTGGGGCTGGTCCTCTTTAATGTCCTCTTTAATATCTTCATCGATGATCTGGACGAGGGCATTGAGTGCACCCTCAGTAAGTTTGCAGATGACATCAAGTTATGCGCGTGTGTCGATCTGCTTGAGGGCAGGAAAGCTCTGCAGGAGGATCTGGATAGGCTGCACCGATGGGCTGAGGTCAACTGCATGAAGTTCAACAAGGCCAAGTGCCAGGTCCTGCACCTGGGGCGCAATAAACCCAAGCAGAGCTACAGGCTGGGAGAGGAATGGTTGGAGAGCTGCCAGGCAGAGAAGGACCTGGGAGTGATGGTTGATAGTCGGCTGAATATGAGCCAGCAGTGTGCTCAGATGGCCAAGGTGGCCAACAGCATCCTGGCTTGTATAAGAAGCAGTGTGGCCAGCAGGCCAGGGGGAAGTGTTCGTCCCCCTGCACTCGGCTCTGGTGAGGCCGCACCTCGAGTACTGTGTTCAGTTTTGGGCCCCTCGCTACAAGAAGGACATTGAGGTGCTTGAGCGGGTGCAGAGAAAGGTGACGAAGCTGGTGAGGGGCCTGGAGAACAAGTCCTACGAGGAGCAGCTGAGGGAGCTGGGCTTGTTCAGCCTGGAGAAAAGGAGGCTCAGGGGTGACCTCTCTAGAGGTACCTTAAAGGAGGCTGTAGTGAGGTGGGGGTTGGCCTGTTCTCCCACGTGCCTGGTGACAGGACGAGGGGGAATGGGCTTAAGTTGAGCCAGGGGAGTTTTAGGTTAGATGTTAGGAAGAACTTCTTTACCGAAAGGGTTGTTAGGCATTGGAACAGGCTGCCCAGGGAAGTGGTTGAGTCACCATCCCTGGAAGTCTTTAAAAGACGTTTAGATGTAGAGCTTAGGGATATGGTTTAGTGGGGATTGTTAGCGTTAGGTCAGAGGTTGGACTCGATGATCTTGAGGTCTCTTCCAGCCTAGAAATTCTGTGTGATTCTGTGTGATAGCTAGAAAAGAACTCTTATTTAGAATTTATTTTTTGATTTTTGAAAATGTTTGAGTTAAAACCTCCAGATGAGATCCCAGATAACTTGTTTTATTTAGCAAAACAGTTTAACTGTGCTTTAAAACTACTGAGAAGACATACAGATTAAACAAATGTAATTTTTTTCTTCTAAACTTGCCATATGTCAGAGCATCTGCATGTTTCTCTAAATGAAATGAAGTTTCTAGCAGGGTTGAGTAAGTTCTCTTCTATATCAGTCTTATTTTAAAAGCCAGTAAATAAAGTTTTCACTTAATATGGTTGTGTTGCTTAAAATAACATCTAGACACTGCAATCTCTCCAAGTAAGGATATGTTTATCTGAGGAACATGCACTTCCACACAATATCAGCCAGTCCTCTTAGGGATGGTTCTAGATGAACTCCCTTCTGCCTGCCTGGATGGTTTTCCCCTTCAAACTATGTGCGAAATTTTTCATTAGTGGTTCAGTAACAGTGTCAAATCATTGATGCATACACCATCCACCAGTGCATACTGACAAGTTAAATGCAAATATTACAATAAATTGTGGGGAAAGCGTTTTGATGTCTTCATGTCTCAGAAAATAGCAGAGGGCACAGGTATGTCAAAAATAAGTGAACTGGTGAGTAATAAGGATTTCTGGGTAGAGATCTTCCTTAGCACCACATTAAAGAAAGGAGACCTGAAGATAACTGTCCTATATCACCAAGATGTTTAAGGCAGGAAGATATAGCAGGGTAAGAGTGCTTTCACTGATCTCTTATATATCATCTTTCATGGGCAAAGGACAACTTTGCTAAGAAGGTAGTTTAACAGGAGTACTACATGAAAAAAATACTCGTTACTCAGCAACTTTATATAATACATATTGAAGCAGACAGCAATGTACAGTCCTGAATGACTGGCATTTTCATTCTTTGTCATTTTTGAACTGTAAAACAAATAGTTACAGTCAAATATGTGTACTTGTGCATAAGTGATTATCTAAGAAACACCATTCATTTTCAGTAATAGCTAGCTGTGGAATTTGGACTACTTAGCATTAACCAATGTAATTGAGTGTGGTTCCTTCACACCTTCATGTTTGCAGCCCAAGATACAAGGGTGCAGAGCTGCCAGAACTTTACACTTTCCTTCACTGCTTCAAGTTTGTTCATACTTACACCCTACAAAGGCAGGGTTCTAAAAGGGAGTCAAGTGCACAAATATCTTTAAAACACTCCACTGACTGTGGAAAAATTGTTTCCAAGGTGGGGAGTTTTTTTTCTGTCTGCAGATGCTAGTCCATCTATCTGTTTCACCCATGAAAGCTTACTGACAAATCTCACCAGAACTCCAGAAGATTTTTCACATGTGAAATTCTCTCTGTGAATTTTTCATCATCTCAGTCTTACAATATATTTAAAGACGTTACAGGCTGGAGTATAACATTAAAAAATAATACTATATGTCTGTGGTATCTACATGTGAACAACATACATATGTGGATATCTGACCCCTAAAAAGTACTTGCAAAAGAGTACTTACATGAAATGAGCTCATTGTCAGCTGAATGAAAAGTCTGATATATCTTGAAAGTCCTTGCACATGTTCATCAGTGATGAAGGTAAATATAAATTCATGAATCCCCAACAATGGAATCAGAACAAGTGTAGATCTTGCCAATCTTAAAAAGAAAATGTTTGATTATGGTATTATTTAACATCCTTTGTAAAAGGTTAAAATTAATCTACAAAGAAAATATTCCAGAAATTATTTTTCTGCTAACCAGGGAGATGAGCAAATGTGATGCCCATCTACAAAATGGCAAGAAGGAGGATTTGGGGTATTACAGGCCTGTCAGTCTGACTTTGGTGTAAAGGAAGGTGATGGAGCAGGTCATCTTGAATGTCATCACACAATACATACAGGACCACCAGGTTATCAGACCCAGTCAGCATGGGTTTATGAAAGGCAGGTCCTGCCTTACTAACCTGAACAACAATACAAGGGAAAGGCTGTGGATGTTGTATATTTGGACTTTAGCAATGCATTTGGTACTGTTTCCCATATCTTTCTCTTGGAGAAACTGGCTGCTCATGGGTTGAATGGATGTACTGTCTGCTGGGTACAAAACTGGCTGCATGGCCAGGCCCAAATTGTTGTGAATGGAGTTAAATCTGTTTGGCAGCTGGTCACTAGTGGTGTTCCTCAGGGCTCAGTATTTGGTTCAGTTTTGTTTAACGTTTTAAGCAGTGATCTTGATGAGAAGATCAAGTGCACCCTCAGTAAGTCTGCAGCTGACACCATGTTGTGTGAGAGCATTGATCTGCTTGAGGCTAAGAAGGATCTTCAGAGAGATATGCATAGCCTACACTGATGAGCTGCATCCAATTTCATGACTTTCAACCAAACAGTATAGATGTGGGCACAACTGGCTGGAAAAGTGCCCAGCAGAAAAGGACCTGGAGTGTTAGTCATAGAATCACAGAATCATCATAAAATATTTTGGGAGGTGCTCCATCTCTTTGATCATCCTTGTGGCTCTCCCCTGGACTCGTTCTAATACGTACATATTCTTCATGTGCTGGGGGTCCCAGAGCTGAATGCAGTGGTCCAGGTGGGGTCTCGAGAGCAGAGCAGAAGGGGAGAATAACTTCCCTTGCCCTGCTGGCCATGCTTATTTTGAAAGCAGCGCAGGATACAGTTGGTTTTCTGGGCTGCAATTGCACACACTGCTGGCTTATGTTGAGCTTCTCGTCAACCAACACCCTCAAGTCCTTCTCCTCATAGCTGTGCTCAATTCATTCTCCACCCAGCCTGTATTTGTGCTTGGGATTGCCTTGGCCCAGATCCAGGACCTTGCACTTGGCCTTATTGAACCTTATTAAGTTCATACAGGCCCACCTCTCATGTCTGTCAAGGTCTCTCTGGATGCCATCCCTTTCCTCCAACATGTTGACTGCACCACACAGGTTAGTGTCATTGGCAAACTTGCTGAGGGTGCACTTACCCCACTGTCCATGTCACCTATAAAGATGTTATAGCTGGTCCCCCAATACTGACCTCTGAGGAACACCACTAATCGTTACTGATCTCCGCTTGGACATTGAGCCAGTTACCACAACACTTTGAGTGCAATCATCCAGCCAATTCCTTACCTACGAAGTGGTCCATCCGTCAATTCCATGTCTCTCTAATTTAGAGACAAGAATTTCATGTGGGTCAGTGTCAAATGCTTTGCACAAGTCCAGGTAGATGATGTCAGTTGCTCTTTCAGATAGGTCCACCAATGCTTTAGCGCCCTACTAGAAGGCTATCAGATTTGGCAGACGTGACCTGCCCTTTCTGAAGCTATGCTGGATGTCACCAATCACCTCCCTATTTTCCATGTGCCTTAGCATAGTTTCCAGGAGTAAACTAGGTCAACAGCCAACACGTGATCTTGAGCCAGTAGTGTGCCCAAGTGGACAAGGAGGCCAATGCCATTCTGGCCTGCCCCAGAAATAGTGTGGCCAGCAGGACTAAGGAAGCGATTGTCCCTCAGTACTCAGCACTGATGGGAAGGAATATGGAATATGGAAATAGGTTCCTTGTTGAGGATTTAATATTGGAATTTACTAGGAACTTAATACTGGAATGGCCTCCCACTCCCCCCCCATCCAGTTCACAGAATCACAGAATTGTAAGGGTTGAAAGTGACCTCCAGATATCATTGGGACCAACTCTCCTGCCAATGCAGGTTCTCTAGAGCAGGTTGCACAGGTAAGCGTCCAGATGGGTCTTGAATATCTCCAGAGAAGGAGTCTCCTCAACCTTCCTGGGCAGCCTGTTCCAGTGCTCTGTCACACTCACTGTGAAGAAGTTCCTTCGCATATTGGTGTGGAACTTCCTGTGCTCCATTTTGTGGCCATTACCCCTTGTCCTGTCTCCACAGACCACTAAAAAGAGGTTGGCCATATCCCTTAAAAAGGTTGGCCATATCCCCTAAGTTGCATTAGACAATAAAATACTTCATATAAGTAAGGTAGGACTGTAGTAGGAGACAGGGCTTCACAAAGTTGTTAATAACAAATGATACTAAGAATTGGAAAGAGATTAAATATGTAAAACAGCATATCCTCTGGTTTCCATTTGTTTAATTGCAGTTTTCATATTACATGTGATTTCCTGGCTTGACCTTGCAGCTCTCTTGTCCTTCACTATGGACTTGTCTGATGACCACTGGACAACTGACTATCTTGACTACTTTCATTGGACCTGCCCTGATCATTATAGTACTATGAGTCTATGCCCCTTGTCAATTAGATCACTGCTCCTGCCTGCCTTGCTGTCGTCCTTTGCTTCTGGTTCACCTGCTCTTGCTGAGCAACCTGTCCTTGATGTTCCCATAAAGTGGGAACATGTTCGTGCAGAGGTCAGTTCTAGGACTTCATGTAAGACATGCTGCACCATTGAGACTCTGGCTAGGAAACAACACAGGAAGGCTAGCAAGAGTGCAGACTAAGGCTAGCTTTCTCATCTGGATTTACAAGAAGAAGAGGGATATTCTTCAATCAATGGTGTCTGTGTCTGTGAAAAAGACATAAATGCTAGTGTCACCTAGGAATGTCCCACAAATCTTCTGAACCTCCTTTTCTTTTGAGGGCCCTTTGTCACAATCAAGGAAAATAAAAGCGTCACAGCAGTTAAGACTATCTTTGTATAGTCTAGTTACATGAGTGCAGAAGTCTTATGGCGTTGCAAACTCCTTGAGAAAATACCCATAATGCTCAGCACACAGGCAATAACTTATCCTCCTTACTCAGATGAGAAACTATTTGTGGAACCTGTTTCCCTATTTGGCTTTCATATATCAAATTCTGAATACCTTTTACATTGGTGGTGGTAGGTAAATGTGTAGTTTGCAAGTTCACATTGGGAATATTCTGACGCATTAAAGAAAAAAAAAAAAAAAGACTAGGATTTCTTCGTGTTTATTACATACCTGTATTTGTAGTCATGAAAGCTCATCTGCTGGGCTTTCAGTTTGGAAATCAGCATCCTTAGAATTTTTAAGAAGATGCCAAAATTAACCTTGAAAGAAAATATATATTGGTTGTTTACACAAGATTTGATGTCATTATTCATATGGCTATAAAAGAGTCATAAAATTTGCATTAAATATTTGTAAAACCTGATGTTAAATAACCAGAATGCAACTGTGTTCAGGTCAGAACAGAAGCAGGTTATTAGTACAGCCTTGGGAGAGAGCACAGAGCAGTAGTGACAGGTTATGCTGATAGGCTGTGCTCTCTCCCAGTGAGACACTTATAGCATTAATGTACCTTTAAGTTATAAAACTTTTCACCAAAATTAGTCAGATAGGCAGGATGTGGTTGAACAACAGCAGCACTTGGAATTCTCTAGATAAGTACTTTCTAGTCAACCAGATAAGGAAGCTCTGGGCAGTGCATCCATTTACAAATAACTCAATGTTAATAAAATTGTTCTGACTTGACTGAGACTAACCTGACAATATTTCCCATCTAGTGTGGCCTGCAAAGGCCTTTACAGCATTAACTATTTTACTTCCACAAACAAAAAGCCCTATACAAAAAAATAATTCAAGTTGTGCAGTTAGGAAATTTAACATTGCCTTATTTCAGCCTGATTTACATGTATGTTATGATTTGTGATCTTCCATTACAAAATTATGTTTTAATTTTAACATGGAATGGTGTTTCCCAATTTGGTCAATGGACACTTATTCAGGACTACTTTTCTTGTCTTCATTTGTTGTATAGTCCTGTTATTGTCCTGTATAAAAAATCATACACTTTTCATACTGTTCTCTACAAATGTGCACAGATAGATCTTTAAAATATCAAAGGGCGATAAGGAGATATTATTCTCTTTAAAACAGACACCTGAAAATGGAAACATAAATAGATGGAGTTCCAAAGTGTAAGATCTCAGTAATTCAAGTTGGTTTGGTTTGATTTTTTTCAGAGGAAAAAGAGTCATCATTATGTCACAGGGGCATAATGAGGTTCTCACCAGCCCACCTCTCATGTCTGTCAAGAGCCCTCTGGATGCCATCCTTTCCCTCCAGCCTGTTAACTGCACAACACAGCTTAGTGTCATTGGCAAACTTTTCAGTTCCTCAGTTCTTTGCACTGATTTACACCAGCAAAGATTATGCCCTACCATGTCACTAGCTAACAGGAAATCATGCAGAAATATCTTTATTAAAAGGTGTTTTTAAACTACTGATACTCTCCATCCAAGTGCTATTCTTCAAATTATTTATGAATTCATTCCTAACTCTTAGATCTGTTTAGTTTCATGTTATTCAGGGAACTTGCTCTGGGTTGAGCATACTAACATCAATGAATGTAACATTCTTACAACAAAAGTAAAACTCTTGGATCTCTTTAATATAATAGAAATTCTAGTATTTGTTTTTGCTTGTTATGTTCCACTAGCTGTTTATTTTCTACCCAAGCTCCAAAAATGTAAATTGGCAATCCAGTCTTCCTTCAGAATTAGACATATCCAGGAAGAAATAGGTTCAGATCCCCTCAGTTTTGGACTTTGTCTGTCTTGAACTCTCACTCAGTTTTGGGGCAGTTTCAGTCTTGAACACTTTCAGCTTGTGTCTCTTCTCAACAATCAGGCCTCTTCCCTTTCTTTTCTGGCTCTTCTCTCCACTGTCTTTTTGAGATAAACAGACAGACAGAGACAAAGAGCTCTATTGCCCTTCAAGTTATTTACTTTTCATTGACTGCTTGTTAAATGTGTTTCTCTGCTTCACATCTATGTCCACTTTCTCTCTCCTATGGCTTTCTCCAACTCAGCAGCAGCAAAACAGTCCATTGTTTCTTTGCAAAAGTAATAATTTCTACAGCTTTTCTCCATTGTAACAGAAAACAATGTTCTTTCCACATGCATCAGTGCCTCAGTATTGCACTTTGAGCAATCCTTGCATAAGTAAAGAACATCTCTTCTGTACATTTGCTATCTCAGAAAGATTAACAATATGCTAAACTAATCACCTATTCCTCTAATCCTTTTATGCCTTGCTGGCTTTGTAAAAAAAAAGATAATTATGGATAGACACCATAGCCCCACCTATCAAAAATCTGTGCTCACAATTATGTCCTCATGAATTGTTCTGTTCATGCTTTTTTCATCTCTTCATTATCACCCAATTTCAAGTTTAGTCTTCTGTGCAATTTTATTATTATTTTAAACTGTACCTTAGTCTTATCAAGCCATGCTCCAGTTTATTCCATTCTTCTGATGCCTGATAAGAGCTTTCTCTCCATGACCATTTTTACTTTCTGTTGCTAGTTCTCTCTGTCCTTGTTATCACATGAATTTACTCTGTAGATGCTCACCACATTGTAGGACTCTCCAAAGTCAGCTGCTCACTGCATGAAGTTAGGCTAAAATTATGAGCAGCAAAAGGCTTTGTGTTTGTGCAGAACTGTGCAGAATTCACTGCATAGATACACAGCAGTGTTTTGAGAGACTATTACTGAAATTCTTGTTGCTTACAGATAGACAAAGTGAAGCTATGTCTAGCCCCACGAAGTAAGAGATCTCATCTACAGTCTTTTCTATCTCATGTCCTCCAGTCCAAGGATTGGATTACACTGGGAGAAAGCGTCACAAAAGCCGTATTTGTGTATGATATTGGAAAAGATAAAATAATTCTTACTGTAATGGAAAACAACATAGGTCCTCGGATGATCCACCAGATTCCCATGTGATCATTTGTTCCCCAGCACCTGCAGAATAATTTGAATGATAATTACATTATTTTCATATAAATAAATTAGAAAGCTGAAATAATGTATATATTTCAAAGGGAATTTGACAAATTTTATTTTTTTTAGGTGACATTCAGGAGCAATTGAATTAAAATAGGCGGAGTCTCACCAACAACTGCTATGTTTTCTGAAAATCTTTCCATTAGGATCTTGAGAGAAGTTTCCATAGGTTGTGTACTTGGCAAACTCTTGTCCCTCTCTAATATGCCCTTGTAAGACTTCACTGGGAGTACTGCTTCCAGGTCTGGGGACCCCAGCACAAGAAAGATGTGAGTCTGATAGAGAAGAGCCATGAAGATGATCAGAGGGCTGGAGTACCTATTCTATGAAGAAAGGCTGAAAGAGCTCGGGTAGTTGAGCCTGGAGAAGAGAAGGCTCTATGGTGACCATATTGAAGCTTTTCAATACTTAAAGGGGTCTTATAAAAAAGATGTAGGGTGGGTTTTTTTTGTTTGTTTGGTTTTTGTTTTTACATGGGCAGGTACTGATAGGACAAGGGAGAACAGATTAAACTGAAAGTGGGGAGATTTAAAGTAGATGTTAGGAGGAAATTCTTTACTATGAGAGTGGTGAGACACTGGAACAAGTTGCCCAGAGAAGTTGTGGATGTCCAATTCTTGGAGGTGTTTGAGACTAGTTTGGATGAGGCCCTGGGCAACCTGATGTAGTGGGTGGCATCCCTGACCACGGCAGGGGGTTGGAACTAGATGGTCATTAAGATCCCTTCCAACCCAGGGTATTCTATGATTCTTTGGATCCCCACAATAACTTTATGTGGCACTGAACCTTCGTAGTGGGATAAATCTTACTGAAATTTAGTCATTTAAATCCATAAACTGGAAAAGGATAAGCTGCAAACTGTGACTGCTTTTTGACTAACTAAAAAGTATGCATCCTGTCTCTGGGAATAGAATGGAATGGAATGGAATGGAATGGAATGGAATGGAATGGTTCAGCTGGAAAGGATCTAGAAAGACCATTAAGACCAACTGCCTGGTTAACTGAAAGATAAAGTATATTAATTAGGTAATTTTCCAAATGACTCTTGAACACTGACAGGCACGGGGCATCAACTATCTCACTAGGAAACCAGTGTTTGGCCACCCTCAGTGTAAAGAATTTTTCCCTTATATCTGGTGTGAACTTTAGTGACCAGCGGTAGGACCCAAGGGGATGGTGTCAAGCTGCCACAGGGGAGGGTCAGGCTGGACATCAGGAAGAGGTTCTTCACTGTGAGGGTGGTTGCACTTTGGAACAGGCTCCCATGAACTTTCCATGGCACTACTTTGTACAATTCTCACTCATTATGTCATCAGTTGCCAGGTAGAAGAGACCGGCACCTCCATCCCTGCTTCCTCTCCTCTGGTAGCTGTGGAGAGCAATGTGGTCACCTCTTGGCTTTCTCTTTTCCAGATTAGATAACACAGGTGCCCTCAGCTTTTCCTCATATGACATGCCTTCCAGTCCAGCTTTGTTGCTCTATTCTGGACACTTTCAAAGACCTTAATATCCTTTTAATATTTTGGAGGCCAGAACAGCATGGAATATTCAAGTTGAGTCCACACAAATTCTAAATACAGCTGGAGAATCACTTCTTTTACTGGCTGGCCATGCTGTATTTAATGCACCCCAAAATGCAGTTTGCCCTCTTGGCTGTCAGGGCACACTACTACTGGCTCATGTGGAACCTCCTGTTGACCAAAACTCCCCAGATCCCTTTCTGCTGGGCCATTCTAGAGCCACTCATCTCCCAGTCTGTTTCTGTGTCTGGCATTACACTGTCCCATGCACAGAACACTACACTTTTTTTATTGAGTTTCAAGCCTTTGCTAATCACCCGCTGCTCCAATCTAACTAGACCCCTCTTCATGCTCTTGTCCCTCCTGGGAGTTTTTGAGTTTTTGATGATATTGAACTTCCCAGTTCAATATCATCAGCAAAACTGCTGAGGATGCATTACAATCCTGCATCCATATTACTGGTAAAAATGATGAATAGAACTGACCCTGAAACTGAGTCATTCACTAACTTCCTGTCAGCAGGAAAATGTCTTCTTTTCTCCTGATTCAACCTTCTAATTTTTCATATGAAAATGTTCTTTCTTGCTAATTAGCTTGTAACCCTGTGGGACTATGGTCTATATAACATGTAACTCTATGAGAGGGCAAATTTGATTCAGTTCCTGATTATGTTGCTTAATAACTATACTGCTATTTCAAACAAAACTCTCTAGGATCCACAAATAAAATAGGGAAATAAAACAAAGAAAATCATATATGAAAGACAAAGTCTATGTGATGCCATTAACAGAAATGCTGAAAACCATAAGACTGGAAAACTGATGCCTACTGGTGCAGGTTACTCTTACTATTTAATTCACAGAATATTAAATACATTCATCTAATAACAGCTTTTTGTGAATATCAGTTTTGTCATTTTCTGTTATGACTGTTTGTTGTTTTTTTTTTCTTCCAAAATGATGGCAGTGAATGTTAATTAAACTCAAACCACAGATGGTCTCCAATGAAAGCACTGGTCTTCATTTCTTGCTAACAAGATACTCTTAGTGAAGATGTTTGTGTTGAAATTTTGCTTCATGTAATTTCCATGTTCATATTCATGAACAGTGAATAAAATAGTTTGCATTTGAGAAACAGTGAACGTTCATTTTCTTTCTTGATTTATGCTTGTGAACCCATGAATTCCTACTAGTTTACTGTGAAAGGACTAAAATGAACCTAGAAAATCTAACAAGTATTAATATGTGTAGTATAATCTTAATATAACCCATATAATCCAGTTGTCAACACCAGTGTCAATTACGGTCAAAGGTTTCCAGAATAAATAAAATAAAATAAAATAAAAAATAAATAATAAAAAAAAAACACAACTGAAAACCTGTATTCTAAGACATTTTTCCTTTAGTAACCTACCCCGTGTTCTCCAATTTTGATCTGCTTATTCCCCACGGGCCCACAAACAGAATAGGAACAACTGGAAAGAAAAGGAGTTGATTACAGCCAAGCTTACAGAATGATTCATATAAAATAAAGATACACTACAACTGTGTGTGGTGCAAAGACATGTGGTTTTCAGTACTCCATTTAGATGTTGTACAAAAATCAACCTGTTCTTGTATTTCCCCATTTGGAGCTTAAAGACAATAAGGAATTTCATTCTACAGTTGAATATCCTGTTTTCAGTATAGAAATTGTCACCACTGGAATATATATATACACACAAAGATACACGGCTACATACACTCCTGACTAGTCTTAATCTTCTAAGTCCCTGGCCATGAGATTTCAGAACAATCGGCACTTGAGGCATCACAGACTACCTAAAGTACTGGTTATTAACATTTTTCATTTGTTGAACCTTAAACAATTTTCAGTGGAGACAGAATTCTATCTGGTTAGTTAACACAACTAACAAAAGCTTGTTTTTCTGACTTACCTTTCATGGACACCTTAAAGTTAATCCATGGTCCCCATTCCCCTATTGTTGCCCCCCTCTTGGAGATCATAGACCACAGAGTGAAAAAAATATTGAATTAAGTATTACTACACTGTTCCAGTGGCCTATAAATGTGCAAGTACAAGCTTCAAGCACAAGGCAATGTGAACTACAAAAGGCATCTATTCAGCTGGATTCTCAGCTCAACAACACAGGACAGATTATCTGGTGGAATGAAGAGGAGATATGAGTCAGAAAAAGGACTATTCATGAGTCTGGGAATGCTAGCTAAGGCTGTGAGGAGAGCTGGAATGGAGGGAGCAGTGTGTAGAAAGGGTTGGATACAAAATACTCTCAGAGGTAATACTCTGTACTGGTGAGGCCACACTTGGAGTACTGTGTCCAGTGCCGAGTACCCCAGTGCAAGAGAGACACGAAAATAGTAGTAAGAGTGCACTGGAGGGTCACAAAGATGCTGAAGGGACTGGAGGAAAGGCTGAAAGAGGTGGGTTTGTTCAGTCTGGAGAAAAAAAGGCTTCGAGGGGAGGTCTTATAAGTCTGTAAGACCTGAAGGGAGAGTACAGAGAGGATGGGGACAGGCTATTTTCAATGGCGCCCAGTGACAGGACTAGAGCAATAGGCACAAACTGAAAATCTGGAGGCTCCATCTAAACATCAGGAACGCTTACTGACTTTGATGGTGACAAAGCAGTGGCATGGGTTGCCCAGAGAGGCTGAAGAGTGTCCCACCTTGGAGTTATTCAAAATCGGTCATGGGCATGGTCTTGGACAACAGGCTCTAGGTCTCCCTGCTTGAGCCAGGGAGGTTGGACCATGTGACCTCCAGAGGTCCCTTCTTGCCTCAGCCAGTCCATGTTTTTGTGAAAATAGACCTCTGCATGGCTAATATGGGGATGGAGATAGAAACCATCTCACTTAGATGTAAGTTTATTTTGTTGTAGAAGGTAGGTCTGAGAGAACAATCAGGGCATGGACTACTTGGGAAGGGAGATGACATGTACAGGGGAATATGGAGTTTTCCAGTGGGGAAAGATGATGCCAGGGAGGATGAATGGACATTATCAAGTGCAGTTCCTGGGGATTAGCTGAGGAGGTGTGTGCAGCTGCAAGTGTAAGCATGCTGCTGGCTCAAATGTTTGTAAGAAGTGAAGGACCAGATCTCCTGTCTTAGGAGTAATTCTAATAAATATAAATAAGAAACAGCAAAATAGTGGAAGAAAGCCATTATGAAATCAGTGATGATGACATGGGAATGAGAACAATTGAGGGGAACTTACAAATAGATAATTCTTATACTCTTACATTGGTAATCAGATTTCTTAACAGACTTGTCCTATTGCAGTTGTTCAAGTAACAAAACCTGCCAGTGAGCTGGTGATCAGTGCAATGGCATTCAGAGAGGTGGAAAGAAAGAGGCAGCAATGAGAGAACACTAATCAGCATGAAAGACAGTGGTCTTGGTGTGCCAGAACCATAAACTTTAAAAGCTATCATAGCACCGGGATCTTTAAAGAGGAATGTAAGACAGAACAGAGAAATCAAGTAATGAATGGTGAGAATGAACCTCAAAAGTATAAAGTGCAATAAAGGAGACAGCCCAGAAGTTATATGCCAGTGGACATTGAAGAGTGGTGTTATCGTTTGACAGAAAATTTTTATAGATAAAGAAGGATGGGAACAAGCATGAAAAAGAAGGGAAGTAGTTAATTTCTGAAGAGGAATAACTAAAAGAGGAAAAGGAAATATGCCAAAAACTGGATAGCATGTTAAAAATTTCAACCCTGAAAAATAATCTTCATAGCAGCATTCTGGATGGATACAGGTAAGGCCAGAGAAAAGGGTTCTTTAGGAAATACAAGTTCTTATTTGACTATATCTACAGTTACACACATGAAAAGATTAAGAGAATATCCTACTTCTCTTAAGCATTAAAATTCATTTTTTAAAGGTACTTCTCTTTTCCTTTTAATTCTAGGAAGAGTCTAGATATTAGTTACCTAAGTTTAACTTCATAATATAAAATAAATCTCACTCTGTATAAGGTAGACTAAATTTGAAGATTTAAATTCTACCTGATTTTAAGAACTCACAGGAACTCTTAAGTGAAACAGTACTTAGAGCATGGGCCTCAAAAAAACAAAGCAAAAATCATACTGGGGGACCAGAGAACAACAGAGTTTGGGAGATGGCACAGGAATAGAAAAAAAAATAAAAAATAAATAGAATTCTGCTTTAATCATATAGAGCTGGACTTCATGGTTAGATAATAAGGAAAGACTTGTTTATTTATTTTTAATATTAACTACTTGATTTCCCTGTAAGCACAAGGAAATTGGTTGAGAGTATTTGGGACTCCTCATTGATTATGGAGAGAAGATGGCAGGAATCTTTTTTATCTGCTTTATTGTTATGATCATTTACCCTCAGAAACTAGACTTTTTCTGGAGCAAGACCAATTTTCTGAGACAATTCTAAGCAGCAAATTTCTATCCAGATACCAAAATGCAGGTCTTTAATATTTCTGTTTCTGTTTTCTATGTGCCCTATGAACTCTCGAGAAAACATGCACAGAGATGTCTCTGTATGTACCTAGGTTTCATCACCAAATCTGAGCTGTAATATGTTGGAATATTTGCACATATCCATCTCAGATCAAATGTGTGAGTGAATTTGTTACAAAAGGATTGCTTATGTGAAATTTCACATCTGCCTTGGGACCTGGAAAAACTGCATTTGAGTATCTGGCGTTTACTTTGGGGCACTGTGTTCCAAATGATTGATGAGTAAATAATCAGTACAGTAAATAATAATAATAATCTTCATCATAAGTATTAACTACCTATTTCCAACAAGTTTTTAATCATGTTAATCTAATGAAGTTAAACAAATTTATATTGAAGAGTATAACAATATTTCTCTTTCAGAGGTGGAAAAAGAAAAGGAAAAAAAAAAGTTTCTTCCAAGTATGTAATAAAACTTGCCTTTCCCCATTGTACATTCTTCCTGAATTGAAAGCAGTGATTTTTGTTAAAGCTTCTTTCTGATCTGACATCAAAATGTCAGGATATGTTACACAGTGAGATAATTTTGAATTAAATTGAATAAAATAATTTTGAGTTAATCGACACACTTACTTCAACAAGTTTTAAATTACATTTTTGAATTTATTTAGTATATATATATATTTTTTTTATAGATTTCCTGTGTGGTATATTTGATGCTGAAGCCCTGTTTCAGATCTTTCTCAAAGTGTTGGTATTTTCTACAGCAATTGTTCTCATTCAATAAATGCAGTTTATTTAATAAATACAGCTATAAAGGTATGAAGAATGACCTTATCTAAAATTCACTTAATTCTAATAATTTCTTCCAGTGGTCCATTTGGTTTAGATCCTATCCAATTAAAATCTCAGAATTATCTGTGAAATAACTTTGTACAACTTTAAGACAGCTAGAACATGAACTATTGTCAAATTGACAAGGAATTTTCTACAGTCTTAGTAACAATCAACAAAAAATTATTTTAAACATGTAGATGTTTCTTCATTCCAACTGTAATCAGTGTAACTTTAGTCTTAGCTGACATTTGCTTCATTTATTTTTGAGTTTAAACATATCTTTAAAATTTTCCTCTTTATCCTGGGTTGATAATTTTAGCATGCAGAACAGCAGAGCAAATATGGAATAATTTATTTATAACTATGTAATCATCCACCATAGTCTAATCACTTTTTCTTTTTCTTTTTTTTTTTTTTTTTTTTTAATGCAATTTTAGAAAATATAAGGGTATTAGTGAACAAGCTTGTAAAACTATACATTGATAAAAGTTATATGGTCAGAAGCTATTCATATGGCATTTCATCCTACCATCCTCCTCAAGTCAGGCCACTGAATATGAATCAATAACTCTTGCACCAAACCCAAGTATTGTCTAAAAGTACATTTTTTATCTTAATTTAAAGCCTTACAAGACTTGCAAGTTGTACAGGTAGATCTTAGATGACAATTGGGAATTAGGAAGCCTTGACTTTCCCCTTTGTCCACGCAAATAGTTTTGTCCATTATTATGTTCTCTGAGTGAGCAACAAATACAACTATCAGATTACACACACCTCTCATACAAAAAGAAAAAGAGTACAATTTACACAAAATTGTTCAAATGTTTGTAACTAACTTTACAATGTCTTTATTGCGTTAAAATATGCCTGAAATATAGGACCCATATCATATAGAGTTTCACACTGTCCTCTAATTTAAAGCATACTTTAGAAGTTGAAGAACTTGTTGAGATAGCAAGGTAGATATATAAAAGCCAATTGCTTAATGTACAGACGTCTTCACCATGTAGGTGCTCTATTACAAAGGAAGAAAGTGAAGGTGCTGATAGTGCTTTAATATTCAGCAATGACAGAAAAAATGGTCAAATATAGTAAAAATTTATTCTCATTCTGTTTATTAAGCTATTTTATCTTATAAAACATTTAACCCATTTTCTGTACCTGCAGGTCAAACCTGCAGCTAGTGTGTCAGTTCTAATATACTTTTATTAACAATTGCTGACTTCAAAACAACAAAAAAGTCATTTTTTTTCTCTCTTCATTACAAAATATCCACCAATAACTTACAAAAAATGCCACAGAATCAAGAACTTTGAAATTGTTAGGTACTTACCCCATCCTATCACAATATATGTCTGTAGCAGTCGCCTTTCGGAGAGTACAGCAGTAATCAATAATGTATGGAGATAAGTTCCTTCTACCAACAGCCAAAAATAATTTGCCCCAGCAAAGTAATGCATGAAAAACTGGACAGTCCTGCAAATTATTAAAATCTGTAGGAATGAAAGACCAGTCATCATTGTAATGTATAAAAACTCTGACAAATCCTGTTTTATTTATGTTAGTTTAGCAACCATTTTAAAACCAGCATGTGGTTTTGGTACATATGTATTTCAGTCAGATATCTTTCAAGATACTGAGCTGCTGTTATTTTGGGAGATCTGGGCTTTCTGAGAGTAAAGAACCTGTGATACAGTTAGACTGTGTATGGCTCTTTGGAGGAAAAAGGAGCTGAAGGCAGAGCGGCTCCTGTTCATGTCAGGGGTTGACACTAAGAGCAAGGGGAAGAATTGAGGAGTATTCATTTCATGAATTATACTCTGTAGAAAAGTGTTGCTAGTACACAAGTAGGTCAGGAGAAAATGACACTACACTGGCTCTTTTGTTCAATACTTACTCTGATTAATTTCTGGTTACAATTTCAAATTCATTGTGATCTACAGCTTCCTTATGAGGGGAAGCAGAGGGGAGGTGCTGATCTCTTCTCTCTGGTGACCAGTGATCCCTCTGGTGACCTTGGGTCCTGAGACCCAAGGGAACAGCATGGAGCTGTATCAGGGCAGTTTCAGGTTGGATATTAGGAAAAGGTTCTTCATTGAGAGGGTGGTCAGACATTGAAACAGGCTCCCCAGGAAAGTGGTCATGGCACCAAACCTGCTGAAGTTCAAGAAGGATTTGGACAACAATCTTAGACATTCGGTCTGATTTTTGAGTGGTCCTTTGTGGATCCAGGATTTGGACTAGATGATCCTTGTGGGTCCTTTCCAGCTCAAGATACTGTATGATTATATGATTCATCCGAACATATTCCAAACTTATGTACCAATAACCAGAAAGGACTTACTGAATTAATCTGAGATTAATCAAGCCGCATTCAGTACTTTTAAGAGGAAATGAGGAGAAACAAAACTTGTAGTACTTCTGAAACTCTGTGTGTTACTTGAGAGAGGTTGGAAGGGAGTGTAACTGTTTGAAGGTTTCTATATTGGATGGCCACAAAGTTTGAGAAGAGCTGATAATTGAGATAGGATATTGACAGTGTACGCTGTGGTATGTGCTCTTTGTCATGACCTGCATATCATACATGTAAGATTTACTGATGAGCTATTAAGTCAATTGTCTCCAAGCAGAAGTCCTGTGCTAGGAAGTGATAAACATCTTACAGGTAATTTAGCTTGCTAACATGGGCAAACTATATAGATACATCATAAAAGTGTAATATATCCACAGTGGTGGCAATGAAAGACATTGTTATTCCATTATGTATAGAAGCGTAAGAAAATTAGAATATTTTCCTACTCCAGAAAGCCTTTAAAGTACATTTTCCTCTTACTTTCAGTGCAAGTACATAGTTTGATAACATTGCTCACAAGTAAGATTTGTGTGCATTGCATTGTGCTATGCATATCTAGAGCAAATAAATATAATATGAAAGTGCAAAATAAATGTATAGATTTCCTCCTAAAACTACAGATGTAATAAAATTGTTTTGCTTATGTAGGTCTCTAAATATATATATTTATTCTTTTTTTTTCTTTTCTATACAAACCTTTATAATAAAATCAATATTTTATAATTTATCAAAACAGGTGGTTTTTTTTTTTTTTCAGATTACCCTAAGCTTTATCACTAAAGTTTTAGCATTTGAATATCAACTAACAAATACCTGAAATGTTGATGCCACATGGCAAACTTCTGAAACCATAACTGTTATGTCTACTGACAGCACACATTCACTATTAGCAATGAACTAAAAAGTTACCTCAGGACTGAGGTATAATATCCATCCAGCTTCATCATTTGGTCTTTTGGAGTAAATATTGTGAACTACAGTGTCTTTTATAAGAACTGCTGTGGCACGCAAGATAAAAGACACAAATAAATTCATATGGATGTAGTTTCTTGTGCAGTGAAGTTTTCTGTAGGAAGAAAATATATCAGTCCTTTGGAATACATTTAATTAAAACAATAGCAACAACAACTAAATACTGTTATAGTCATATTGCTGCCATTAATGGATTTTAATTAGGAATTACCTTTGTAAGGCTTATTATTAGAAAAAACAAACAAACAAACAAACAAAAACCCATAAATTTGTATCAGAAGTTAAATAATAAACTCAAATATATGAAAACAAGACTGTGCATACTGTGGTCTATAATTTAAAAATGCATGCAAATTTGTACTAACCTGAGCAAAGAAAGTATAAGGAGAGCTAATACAAGTGAGATGAGAGAAAAATAATATCCTGTAGTGTACAACAGCTGTAGTGTAGTAAGTAATTGATGTTCTTCTTCCTAGGAACAAAAAAGAAAGATAATGTATCTATACAATACATGCAGGCAGGTAAGCAGGGCAAGAACACAGCTTAGAAAACTTTGAGTCCAACTTTGTGTTGCAGCATAGCCAGGGAGGGTTTCTGGTGTCTGTTCCCTGCACATCCTCATGAAATCGTTCCAGGAAAGACACAAATGGAGAACAGCCTTAGTTTCTTTTCAAATTAGAATGAACTCAAGGTCTAATTTCCAGAAAGATCTTGCACAAACACCATCATGAGTCTTAATTACAGCTAGTCATTGCCACGACTACTTGCAACAAAAGGATCCTACTGGTTTAATAGTTGCAGAGTTACCTGACTCCACCTGTGCAATCAAATGCAATTATTATTTGTGTGGCCTGAGGACACAGCTACATAACAGTCCTGTGTGCACAGTTTTCAGAGTCAGCTGTGTCTGAGTCATTGAAATAGACTGACTTCTGCCATGAACGTTTCTTTCACAACAAACAGAATGATTTAATTATTGTTTACTAGCATGTCTTTGAATGTCTTTGAGACATGGTGGGACAGATCCCAAGAATGGATGGAAAGATGGAAAGATACTGGCTCTTTAGGAAGGACAGAGAGAAGAGGTGAGGAAGGGACATTGCCCTCTATGTTAATGAGCTTCTGGAGTGTGTACAGCTCTGCCTGTGGTTAGATGAGGAGCTGACAGAGCTGATGGGACAGCATTAAAGGGATTGTAGGGATAGGGAACATTATCAGGGAGAGTGCTGCGTGCCACTTGATCAAGAAGACCAAGCAGATGAGGCCCCCTGTAGCCAGATAGAAGGAGCCTCGCATCCTCAAGTCCTTTTCCTCATGCAGGACTTCAAACACCACAGTATCTGTTGGAGGGACAGCACAGCAGGGCATATCCAGGAGGTTCCTGAAATGCATTGATGACAACTTCCTTCTTCAGATGATAGAGAATCCAATGAGGAGAGATGTTATGCTGGACATCATTCTCACCAGCAAAGAGGGACTGGTGGGGAATTTGAAACTCAAGGGCAGCCTCAGCTGCAGAGATCATGAATTTGGGGAGTTCTTTATTCAGAAGACATCAAGGAGGGAGCACAGCAAACTTGGTACTCTGGACTTTGAGAGCTGACTTTGGCCTGTTCAGGGATCTGCTTGGTATCATACCATGGAACAAAGCCCTGGAGGGAAGAGGGGCCCGAGAAAGCTGGTTAATATTCAAGGATTACCTCCTCCAAACTCAGGAGAGATGTATCCCAACAAAGAGGAAGTTGGGGAAAAACACCAAGAGGCCTATGTGGAGAAACAAGGAGCTCCTGACCAAATTCAAGCAGAAAGAGGATGCCTACAGAGGGTGGAAGCAAGGACAGATGCCCTGGAAGGGATACAGAGATATTGCCTGGACAGTCAGGGATCAGGTTAGGAAAGCCAAAGCCCTTTTAGAATTAAATTTGGCCAGAGACATCAAGGGCAAGAAGAAAGGCTTCTATAGGTACATCAGCGATAAAAGGAAGGCTAGAGAAATTGTGGGCCCTCTCTAGAAGGAAACAGGGGACCCAGTCACACAGGATATGGAGAAGGCTTAGATACTTACTGACTTTTTTGCCTCAGTCTTCACTGACAAGAGCTCCAGCCACATAGCCCAGGCCCCAGAAGGCAAATTCAGGGACTGGAAGAATGCTGAACTGTCCGCTGTAAGAGAAGATCAGGTTTGAGACCAGCTAAGGAACCTAAAGGTGCATAAGTCCATGAAACCTGATGAGATACATCCATGGGTCCTGAGGGAACTGGCGTATGTAGTTGCTACATCTCACACCATCATATCTGAGAAGTCGTGTCAGTCTAGTGAAGTTCCTACTACTAGAAGAGAAAACATAACCTCTATTTTTAAAAAGGGAAAAAATTAAGACCCTGGAAACTAGGGTCCAGGCTGGATGGGGCTTTGAGCAATCTGGTCGAGTAGAAGGTGTCCCTGCCCATGGGGCAGGGAGGATAGAATTAGATGATCATTAAGATTCCTTCCAATCCAAACCATTCTATGATTCTATGATTCTATGCCATGAGCAAGACCTCAGAGAAAGAAGGGAAGCGCTTCTTTTGATATTTGTTCCTGCTATATTTTTTTCTTTGTGTATTTGCCTCTCATATGTTCATTTTGCTTTTCTAGTTCAATAAAAGCTTCTCTACAGAGAGGACATGGAGATGCAGAATATGTTATTTTCATAATCCACATCTGCCCTACAAAGATTTTCTTGGAACTTGTCTCTTTTCCTTAGTGTTTTTTCTGTTTCCTATATGAACTATCTACTTGTTCAGCCAGAGATTTTAACACTCTCTTCCTGCCAGTTAGTTGTCTCTGATGAATTTATGCTAATAAGTACTATCTGGATAGCAGAGTGAGCTGTGCCTGCTGGTAGAAACTCTCTTGGAAGGAGTGCAAGTGCCCAGGAAGAACAATGTGGGTGCATGGCCATACTCAGCTCTATGAGAAGATTCAAACAGGCAAGAACCTAAGAAATAGGGTGAGTTATCACCTTGGCTATGACATTTTTTCAAAACCAAAGTATATGAAATCAGGGTGAATAATCCACTGTGGGTGGATACTAGCTCTGGTATGTTGGCATGTTATGCTTAACATCCACATTTAGAATTGATTGGAAAGCCTTCAGAGAAACCTCACACATGATGACTTAATGTGGTAATTTTCTGCCCACAAGTTACAATCCAGAACAGTCAATAGACAATGGAAAGCCCTCAGTACTCATGGAATTTTATTGCACTTGAATAAACTGTGAGGTTGGAAATCCATATACTCACTATAGCTTACTAAGATCTTGGTAACATGTGGATCCTGAAATAGCAGTGCTTAATAAAGTAATCAATAAATAATATGATCAATAAATTCTTAATTAATAATATAGTCAGTAAATTAATAAAAAATTAAAGTGCTCACCAAAGTAACAAAAGGTGAATTATAAAGCATTCAATGGTAATAGTGTTCATCTAGGAGACTTTATTTTGACATCAGTAAAGCTGAACTTTATGGCAAAAGAAGTTACAAGAAACTGAAATGAGGTAAACTGTATACTTTATTGTTATCTGAAATTCTGCTGCATTTGTTGCACGTCATTGCATGGTTGGGCAAGCAGGCAGCAGGATTGACCCCTGGGTTCCTGTTTGAACTCCTTTTTGCTTAAAACATAACATGAAAACTGAACGCGAGCATATGCAGTTGCAAAGTGTTTTCTCACAGAGAACATGCAGCCAGGCTTCTTTGCAAACACAGAGGTAGTAAGGATGATTCCCAGCTTCAAAACCCAAAGCTGATTAGTAAATATTTTAATTTTATCTTCACTACTAAGAGCTGAGTGTTGTCAAGGTATTTCCACTATGCTCTATATTCAGCCCAGGATAGTAATTTCCCATTCTGTCAAAGCCCAGTGCTGGGGCTGTATGCTGTATCAAGCAGGATGGAATTTGTGTTATGTTAAATCCTCCAGTCTGCTGCCAGCTAGATTATGAGGTGAAATTCCAGGCAAATGGAAAATAAGGGTTTGCTTTTCAAACTTTTTCAGTTGACCAGTTAACAGCTCATTAAGTACCAAAAAGCTCAGGAGGCCGTGGGGAATGAAGCTGCCTGACTTTGGCAGAACAGGGGTCCTCTGAGATTAAGCTACTTGCTAGGAAAGTCACAGGGTTCTTCCCTTCCCTTCCCTTCCCTTCCCTTCCCTTCCCTTCCCTTCCCTTCCCTTCCCTTCCCTTCCCTTCCCTTCCCTTCCCTTCCCTTCCCTTCCCTTCCCTTCCCTTCCCTTCCCTTCCCTTCCCTTCCCTTCCCTTCCCTTCCCTTCCCTTCCCTTCCCTTCCCTTCCCTTCCCTTCCCTTCCCTTCCCTTCCCTTCCCTTCCCTTCCCTTCCCTTCCCTTCCCTTCCCTTCCCTTCCCTTCCCTTCCCTTCCCTTCCCTTCCCTTCCCTTCCCTTCCCTTCCCTTCCCTTCCCTTCCCTTCCCTTTTATTAGGAGGAATTCAGCACATGTGAACAGTGGATTGAACAGAAAATAATTTGTTTCATCTAAAGCAGGAATCCTCCTTAATCTTTCCTCTTCTGCTTCTTCTAAGCAGGTTTCCTACTTGGTAATCTAAATAAAATGTGAATATCTTTTGCAGGTATTCAATAGAAATGTTTTATCAGTTATTCAATAAGGGATTAAGAAGATTAAAGTATTAAACCATAATATAAAACATCATACTTACTTTTTTTCTGAAATGATTTTCCTCAGAACATTCTGAACTATCACGCCAAATGTCTGTGGAGTTTTCCTTTGTTTGCCAAATTCCTTCATCCAAGCAGACTCTGTATACATTTCCTGCACTTCCTGAAAGTAAACAGAGGTTTAGTCTGAAAGGTCAAAATAAAGATATAATTTTTCATGCACATTTCAAGGATTTCTCCCTCATACCATAGCAATAGTACCTTAAAAAAAAAAAAAAAATCAAATAAAAACACCAAAAACACCCACATCTTCTACTTTGTTTTTGACAATATATTTTTAATATATTTACACAGAAGAAAGTTGGAACATAATATTGCAAAAATCAGTTCCCAATATATACTCAATCGTTACAAAAAACATGGTTACTCCATCCAAAAGATAAGCCCACGTTTCATTTTAATTCTTTTTCCTCACTATGTTCCTAAGTTCCGTCAACACTGCCTATGCTGTGCTGCAAAAATTATATGAAGATGACTGTGACTTAACTGGGGAATTATCTTTCTTTTGAATTTCAAAGCACCTGTGGTTGATGTTTTATTTACGCGCTTTGGGACCCTATCAGCAGCTGGAACTTTCTTGGCTTTCAGTGTATTGTAGTTTATACTAAATTAGAATTTGCCCATAACATCAGAAAAATGGTATGGAGATTCTGGCTGATGTTTGTTTTTCAGTGTCTCCACATTTTCTCCATGTTTTCTCTCTTAGCCTCTTGACCTCATTTTAAGATTGTCTTCAACAGATGCCTTCCTAAATCATTAGATGATTTCTAATCAGACCTGAGCTTTTTCATTCATTCTTGAATTCACAAGTGTTTAATTATAAATATAATAAATATATATAAAATGTGTTGGAGCAACCACCAGAATATCTCATTTTATTTAGAATAACTGGAATTGAGAGAACTGTTTTTAGAGCACACATTGCTCTGACAGCAGGAGCTTTGTGGCAGGATTGCTGTCCGTGCCCAGTGTAGTTTGTGTGGTCTAACAAGTAGTGGAGTTGAAACAGGTTCCCCAGGCAGAAAATGGCTTTTCCACTTTTACTGGCAATCTGGCACACTGCACAGAGAGGAAGGTTTTCTTGAAGGACATAATTTATACAAGATGTTTTTTTGGTGGTGTTTTTTGTTTGTTTTTAATTTAAAAAAAAAAAAAAAAAAAAAAAAGGATCCTGGAATTCCAGATAAGGTCAGATCAGGAGGAATCTTAAGGTCTGTGTTAGTTACAGACCAACTTCCTGAGAAATTGCTCTGCTGTGATATGGTCCCATTCTGTTGCCAGGTTAGCTCTCTAGGCATTAAACTGACCAATCTGACACACAAAGTGGGAGAGAAGAAAAAATACATTCTCAGTTCTTATGCATCAGCATTAGGGAGAAGTTTGGTCACACTTGATAAACTCATCCTCAAAGTGGTTATGCAGGAACCTTACTGTGAATTTGCGCCTTGTGATTCAAGAGCCAGGAACAAAATAGACCAGAACCATCTGTCCTATATCTGGATTCCCAACATACATTCCAAGAAAAGTTATTACTTTCACGTTACCATTTTCCAACCATGGCAAATATGAAGGACAGGGAACAGAGACATTTCCCGGGGGTGAGTAAGGCCAGCAAACAAACTGATCAAATGTTCCATTGCAATGTATTCCTGGGGAGAAAAGAAAATACCAAGAATCACTGTGATTCTGTGATTCTGTGAAATAAATATTTTTAAAAAAAATTAGGAAATGGATAATCATGAAAAACAATGAATACTGAGTAACCTGTGTGGGAATAGAAATGTTGTTTTTGCAGAGTTACATTGTTTAGAAGGAGGGAATGTGGTACTGAGATATGCTTACAGTGATAAGAAAGTTTAGCAGGCGACCTTGTAAAATGCAGACAATCAGACTCCTTAGGACAATTAGGTGAAAATCATGGTGTCAAGTCAAGTCAGATAAGTGAAGAAACATTACCACTTCAAGCAGTAAAAATGTCAAAAGAAATTTGAAATTTAACAGGCCGGCGACTGAAGGCCATGCATTGTTTGTGAAGCATCAGATAGATTGTGAATCTGGATTACCCACTCAGTGGGGAAACAGGGGAGGGTCCTGTCATCAAAAGGTATATAAACTGTGTTTTGGAACTAGTAGATGCGCTCTCTTCTGCTTGTGGGGCACCCGCCATTGCAATCGCGAATAAATTACTACTTCACTGAGATCCTCACCTGAGCCTAAGTTATTGGCTACAGAGTGTTTCTCACAATTTGGGGGCTCGTCTGGGATCCAGTCACCTACTGGGGAGCTCCACCACCGCAGCAGCAGGAAGGCATGCCCCGCTGATTTCAGCGGTCCTGTGCATCGACGGTGGCGGTTCTGCGGAAAGCTGACAGAGGGCCCGAGACTGGTTAAAGAGGCAGGATCCGTGAAGTAGTGGGGAAAGGAAGAAGGTAGGCACTCCAGGTTTTTAAGAATCGATCCGGTAACTCTGTGCACAGACCAAGGTAAGAAATATTAAGTATTGCCTTGGGGGTCGGGTGAGACTCTGTGGAGAGTCTCAGGAAGTCTGGTGTATGGTAAGCCCTTGCACGGGGAAGTGCTGGCACTACACCAGGGGAATCTGGTGTACGGTAATCCTTGCATGGGGCAGTGCTTGAAAGTACACCAGGGAATCTGGTAAACTCAGGTGTGCGGTAACGCTGGCACGGGGAAGTGCTTGGCGGTACACCCCCATCTTTCAGTACGTTGGTGTGTGGTACACTGCAGAAGGGAAATTTCTGTAGCACATACTGGCGAGGGTTAGGAAAGATGGGAAGTGCGAGTTCCAGGGAATCTGGTAAACTCATAGGTGTGCGGTAACGCTTGCACGGGGAAGTGCTTTGCGGTACAACCCCATTTTTCAGTACGTTGGTGTGTGGTACACTGCAGAAGGGAAATTTCTGTAGCACATACTGGCGAGGGTTAGGAAAAATGGGAAAATATGAGTTCCAGGGGACAGGGAGATATCCCTGGGGGAGTGCCTACTAATAGTTCTTCCTGAAGAATGATAAGAAATTGGAAACATAATCCCAAAATTAGAGGGATTGTAAAAGAAAAATAATTAAAAAAAAAAAAAAAAAAGGGGGGTTAAATATTGTGTATCAGTCTGGACAAAAGAACCAATTAAGGAAACAGCAGTATTTTGGCCAAAATACGGGTCTGATGAAAATTCAGGCTTTAAATTTATGTGTAAACAATAAGATTCCTTTTTCAGAGAAGGAGCCAAGTTATGCTCCCTATAATCTTAATATTGAACTGGTGGCAGCAGCAGTCACTCCAGGAAGGGAGACAGGGACTGTAATTAACACTGTCCCTAAAGAAGGATCGTACTCTAGGCTCCGGCAAGAATTAGAACAAGGTAGAAGATATATTGAGAATTTTGCCTTCCCTGATACTAACAGTACTAACACTAACTGTGTATCCTCTTAGGTGAACTACCCCCTCCTCCTTATTAGCAGAGAGGTTAGGACTTTTAAGAAGGAGAGGAAGTCTTTATTCGAGGACCCCAACAGCCTAGTTGAACAATTAGACCAGTTCCTACAACCTTATTTATACTCTTGGGGGAGGGAATTATGTCTATAAGTATGTTGTTTACAGGGAAAGAAATGGGAATGATCAGGAGGAGAGCTGCTATACAAGAATGGGAAAGAGCTCATCCTCCAGGACCAGGGGTAATACCGGCAGGGCAGAAATACCCACTTGCCAATCCTGGCTGAAATAATAATAGTGTGCAACACAGAAATCATATGAGAGACTTGGGGTCAGAATGAGAAAGTACTCGGGGATGAGTCCTAAGGACCTGGTATCCCAAGGGCTCTTGAAAGTTCATTGTGTGATTAAAGCCTGGCAAAATATGCAGAAAATGCTTCAGAAGGTGGGGGGATGTAGTGAACAGTCACTGGGGGACCCTCCTGCGGGAGGCCCTGGAGGTGTGTGTCTGGAGGGGAGATAAGAAGGAGAAAAAAAAAAAAGAGATCGAAACTAATGGTATTGACAGTGCAGCGGGTAGTGAGGCAGAGGGTTGGAGAAAGATGAAGAAAATCTTCAGGGGGAGTCAGGGCCAGGATGGAAAGGAGAGGAAGAGAGATGAAGGAATGGCAGGCAAAGAAGGCTGCCTGTGTTGTGGCCCGAGTCCTAGCAGGGACAGGCTTTCATAAGATGTTTTAAGTGTGGCCAGGCTGGCAACTTCGAATAGGAATATCTGGAGTGGAAGAAGGAGGAAAGAAGGAAAATGGGATGAAATATGCTATATTGATATGTTGTTTCAGTATCTTGGAGAGAAAAGGTATGGAATTAAGTTGGACCCTGACTGAGCCTTTGGTGCTGGTATTAGAAAAGTACAGGCTGGAGAAAGATGAAGGAAGTGTTAAAAGGGTTGCTGAAGGTGTTAAAGGTGTGGCATGTAGTATTTAACAGAGCTGTTTGAAGTTGCATGAGCAGGGAAAGAGGATGTAGGCATTATCTAAGTAACAGTCTAGAAGTTTTGGTATATTTGCATATTTGCTGTGGTGTTTGTTCAGTTTCCCAAGCATCGGGGAGGGGGGAACAGCCTGCTCCACCAGGGGCCTCTCCAGCGGCCGCAGGGGGGCTTCGGCTCCAGTGCCTGGAGCGCCTCCTCCGCCTCCTTCTGCACTGACTTTGGTGTCTGCGGGGGGGTTTCTCACTCTCCCAACTGCTGTTGAGCAGCAGGTATTTGTTTGTTTCTTTGTTTGTTTGTTTTCGTGGATGTGCTCTCACAGAGGCACGGGCTGTATTGCTCATGACTTGGCTCTGGGCAGCAGTGGGCCCCTTTGGGGCCAGATGAAATTGTCCCTTATCTGCCACGGGGAGGCTTCTGGGTTTTTGTCACGGGGGCTGCCACTGCAGTTTCCCACCCCCACACCCCTCACACCCCCTGAACCTTGCCATCAAACCCAATACACTGGGGCAGCTAGGTCATTACTGGCTTGTAAAGTATCAGGGATTAAATTAACTAATGAAACCCTAAAAAGTGATGGGGGCAGAAGGGGCTGGGATAACAGTGCCACTTTGGGGGGATACCAAGCTGAGACTAGGGGATAAAATGATCACTGGGTAATTATTGTATGTACCCAAGGCAGGGACTAACTTGTTGGGAAGGGATTTGATGATTAAATTGGGCATTCAAATAGGAAATTGTTAGACTGGAATAACAGCGTTATTAATGGAGTGCTCTCTGGCCCTGAGAGCAAACATATATTCACCTCTGACTGGAAAGACCCTGAAATGGGGGCGGAAGCAACAATACAGGTGGACAATTTTACCTCAGGGGTTTATAGGGCCACCTATCCGTTTGGGTAAGTTCTAAAAAAAAAAAAAAAAAAAAAAAAAAAAATATTTTGGAGCAATTACAACCTCCCAAGGAGGTATTAATGTTAACAAATATGTGGATCGTTTTCTATTGTCACGACAGGAGAAAAGAGTTGTGAAGAAAGCTACTAACAAGCTATTCAACTTTCTGGGAAAGCAGGGCTTGGGATTATTGAAAAATAAATTACAATATGGAGAAAGAGAAGTCAGGTATTTAAGGCATCTAATGTCTGAAGGAAAACAAAGAATAAATGCAGAGAGGATTCAGGGAATTGTTGAAAATTAAGAAAGAACTAAAAAGTTTTAAAAGAAAGATTTTTTTAAGGAATCAGGAGCCATGAAGTCTGAAGGAAAATCAATACTCCTTGATGGGAGAGAAATGCTGAATAAAGTGATAATGAGGCAAATATTAACTGTTTTACATCAGAAGAGTCATTAGGAGGTGCAAGCAATGTGTGATGTTGTGCTAAGAAAGTATGTCTGTGTAGGAATATACACTTTAGGGAAGCACGTATGTAGAGGATGTACCATATGTCAAAAGGTAAATAAAAAGGTGTTCTGTAACCCATCTAGAGGGGGACGGGAGCCAGGGGTTTGACCTTTCCAAAGTACACAGGTAAACTTTACTGAGTTACTTGTTTGTCCTAATTGACCACACGACTAGATGGGTGTAAGCTTTACTGCAAGGGTTAAAGCAGGCCTTAGAGATTGAGTGGGATTTTCACAGCCCCTGGCACCCCTCCTCTTCTGGGAAGGTGGAGCGAATGAATCAGACATTAAAGAAGCAATTAACTAAACTAGTGTTAGAAACCCAACTTCCTTGGGTAAAATGCTTACTCCTACAGGTTTAAACAGCACCAAGAAAGGATATAGGAATTTCACCATATGAGATGCTGTTCAGATTGCCCTATCTGGGCAAAAGGGATGAGATACCACAATTCAAAATAAGAGAGTTTTCTTAAGAACTGTATTCTGGGGTTGTCCTCTTCTTTGTCATCTCTCAGGACCTGTAGGTTGTTGGCTCAAACCCCACCTTTGGAATTTCCCATTCACCACCATCACCCAGGAAACCGGTCCTGATTCGGACCTGGCAAGAGTCAACTCCGGCCTGAATGGGAAGGACAATTACTGACCACTGAAACAGCCGTAAGAACTGCGGAAAAAGGTTGGACTCACTATACTCGAGTGAAAGCATCCGTCGATGCTAGTACCTGGGAAGCTGTTCCTACAAAAGACTTGTTGGAAGTTGAAATTGAAGAGAAAAATCTCATAGTGGACTCTGAGCAGGATAAGAGCTTACAATTGTAAACTAACCTTTTATTTTCACAGATAACTAACGAGTGTGACTTGTGATTGAGAGAAAGGACAGACCTATAGCAAATTGCAGTGCTCCCAAGGGGGGGTTGTTATAGTAGTAGTGTACATCTTATTCTTTGTATTGATAATTATTTGGAAACCTAAGGTTTAAAAATAATGACAGGGAAAAATTGATTACTAATTTTGTTTTTAGTGATTCTAGGCCTCAGAGAAGGCCTCGGTCAATTGGCAACTTGGAAAAGGCATGACCAAATAATAGCAAAAACGGGATACCCCATCAAAATATGGGTGACTGTGACAGAGGGTTGTGTACCACAATCTGCCACGTTTGATGTTTCTGAGGTGTTAGCTTGTGGAGACTTAAATGCCCAACGACAATTGAGCAGACAGAACAAATAACTGGGAGAGACCCAACAGCCAGATTGAGAATAGCTGTATGGAAATGATCCTCTATTGCCATCAGAGAAAGGGAGAAACTCAAGGAGAAAACAGGAGAGAAAACAGGAGGCCCTCTGAAATGTGGCAGTTCAAACATTTGAGATTCAAACAGGGTATGGGGATATGAATGCCTGGATAGAATGGGTCAAATATACTGTCCAGAGTCTCAACCGTAGCTACTGCTATGCTTGTGCCTCGGGATGACCCATTGCCCAGATAGTGCCCTTCCCATGGGGGTGAACCGAAGACTCCCAAGGGATGCGATGTATGATTGCATTGTACCAAGAAAAGACTGCCTGGGGAAATGAGGCCTGTAAGTCTCTCTTTGCTGTTCCTTGCATGATAGCAATATCACTGTTCCCCCTGCATTCTCTACAGCTATAGGTAACCATACAGCTTGCCTCTCACGGCAGGGTGTGAGTGCTACCTGGCATCTGGGAGAATTTGCCTTGTGCTACCAAGGACTTGATGGGAAACTGCTCAAGACTAGAGATCCCCAGGGCAGATCTCTGGTGGTACGGTGGAGGGAAGATCTTACGGTCCACCCTACCATCTAATTGGGAAGGCACTTGTGCACTTGTTCAATTAGCTATACCCTTCATCCTGGCATTTGAAAGAGAAACATCACAAATACCCAGAAGAAGTAAAAGAGGCTTAGGAATATCATTTGATGATAGAGTATACATAGATTCTATTGGGGTACCTAGAGGAGTTCCGGATGAACATAAAGCCAGAAATTAAATTGCTGCAGGGTTTGAGTTACTGTTCTGGTGGGTAACAATCAATAAAAATGTGGATTAGATTAATTATTTCTATTATAATCAGCAGAGATTCATCAATTATACCAAGGATGCGATGAGAGGAATCGCTGAACAACTAGATGCCATCAGCAAAATGGCTTGGGAAAACAGGATAGCAATAGATATGATGTTCATGGAGAAGGGTGGTGTATGCGTGATGCTGGGCAACCATTGTTGTACTTTTATCCCTAACAATACTGCCCCGGATGGCACAGTAACAAGAGCATTGCAAGGGTTTACCACCCTTGCCAATGTATTGGCAGAAAATTCGGGAGCAGACACTTCCATTACAGGATGGTTGAAATCTTGGTTTGGTAAATGGAAAGGAATGGTAATGTCCATATTTACATCCTTGATTGTAGTAGCAGGAGTTTTGACGGCTATTGGCTGTTGCATTATTCCCTGTGTAAGGGGACTTGTCCAGTGGTTAATGGAAACCGCATTATTGAAACAAATGACCATAGATCCACCACCCTACTCAGATAAAATGATATTAGAGGAAATGGAGAGCAAAGAAAGTGAAGAAGAGAAAAATATTTACCAAATTACACTTAAAATAAATAAATAAATAAATAAATAAAAATAAAAAGAGTTTTTGCACAAATCAACAGTTTATAAAAAAAAGAAAAGGGGGGAATTGTGGGAATAGAAATGTTGTTTTTGCAGAGTTACATTGTTTAGAAGGAGGGAATGTGGTACTGAGATATGCTTACAGTGATAAGAAAGTTTAGCAGGCGACCTTGTAAAATGCAGACAATCAGACTCCTTAGGACAATTAGGTGAAAATCATGGTGTCAAGTCAAGTCAGATAAGTGAAGAAACATTACCACTTCAAGCAGTAAAAATGTCAAAAGAAATTTGAAATTTAACAGGCCGGCGACTGAAGGCCATGCATTGTTTGTGAAGCATCAGATAGATTGTGAATCTGGATTACCCACTCAGTGGGGAAACAGGGGAGGGTCCTGTCATCAAAAGGTATATAAACTGTGTTTTGGAACTAGTAGATGCGCTCTCTTCTGCTTGTGGGGCACCCGCCATTGCAATCGCGAATAAATTACTACTTCACTGAGATCCTCACCTGAGCCTAAGTTATTGGCTACAGAGTGTTTCTCACAACCTGCAATCACACAGGCTCATTCTGTGTGGAGTGGATACAAATCCCATCATATAGAGACCCGTGTTCTAGACAGAAATTATTTAGATTTAACATAAACTTTGTGCATTCACAGTGCAGTGTTTGGTGCACAGTGCAGAAATAGCTGCTGTCCTTCCCTGGATGTACAAAACAGCAGTAGGTATTACACGCTTCATTATGAACTAAGGGTGTTATTCAAAATCAGCCTGGGGCCTCTGTTGTCCAAATGTAACAGATTCCAGGTATGTGAATTGTGTTTGTACATGCCACTGTGTTTGTACATGCCACATAGTTTTAGCTGATAAATGGAAAATATTCTACTTTTCATGACTGCTCTGACACCAATTTTCAGCACAGAAAACTATAAACTTCTCTGATAGTGAACCTGGGGAACTAGAGGATAGAGAGCTTACAATCTCTCAGAAAAACTCAGTCATTTTTAAGATGTCATGTCACTCACAGGACTTAAGGTTAAGATACACCACTTTAAAATGCAGAAGTGAAATAGTTCAGTCATGTTAGAGTAAGATAAAATAAAATGCATTAATGACTGCACTAGTTTCTTGGTTATTTTCTGTCCTTTTGTCTTTTTTTCCAGGGTAAGTTGAAATTCTCTTCTCTCAACATTAAAGCTTGCTGCCCATCCATGGTAGAAGAATATATCCTGGTTCATTTTCCATAACACTCAGCAATACTTTGAGAATCTTGGGTGGGAAGAAGAATATAGAGAACAACAAATACAGCTGTGGGCTATCTCACCAGAAACTTTATGGCCTGCTTCTGCTAAAATACAAGGGCAATATTTGCATTCTTAATAGTTCCATAATATTTTTTGAGGCTGAACTTGTGACTTTATTTGCCTTGAATAGTTGTTAACATCTATAGCTGCATTTTTGTCATTCATTTCACCAATATCTCGTGAGGGACACAAAATTGGAGAGGAGAGGAGAGGAGAGGAGAGGAGAGGAGAGGAGAGGAGAGGAGAGGAGAGGAGTTGGAACTTCTCCAACTACTCACTACTCAGACAGAGCCTGTGTCATCCTCTCCTGAAGACAGACACCTAGCTGAGCAGAACTTATACTTTTAGTGTAAAATAATTGCAGATTATGAGCTCCCCTTTTGCTAAAGAGCATAAATAATAATAAAAAAATATAAAAAATAATTAAAAAAATAAATAAAGAGCTCACACACAGAGGTAGGAGACATGGACTCAGGTCCTCCCTCTGCCACTTTTCAGGAGAAGACACTGTCCTCTGAACCTATTCTGCTCTTGAGCTAAGAATCCGAGTTACAGAGTTGGGAGAATATATAAGGAACTGCAAGCTAAAGGTTACAGGTGCCAGGTGATCACGGGGCAACCTGTTTACTGTGCCTTAGTTTATTAACCTAATTACATTACTGCAAAAAGCATAAGCAGTCCTGTGAGAAGAGAGCAGGCCCCAGGTGCCTTGACTAGGCAAAAAACAGACTATGCTTTACCTCATTTGTTTTGTGTTTTTGTCTACCATGGCTTAGTTTCTAAATGAGAAATGGGAGTCATCTCATTTTCCCTTGATGACCTGTTGTCTTATGGCTATTACAGTTTCCAGGAATATTGTTTTGACTTTCCTTCAGGCTGAAAAGGGGAGTGAACATAGGTTTCCTTCAACTAAATGATGTGTTTCATCCAAGTAATGGGTAGCAGCCATTTCTTGACTGTGTATTCTGTGACATATCATAATGGTAGCTCAGGACCAGCTGTTCAGTAGTTCTTTTCAGTATATGATCTGGTTTTATATATAAAAACGTAATATATTTCAGGACAAAAACAGCCATTAACTTCATGACTGCATGTCTGTAGGTCTAGTTACGGCTGACTGTTTACATTTAGAATTTACATTTAGAGGCACACGGTTGTGCAAAGCAAGTAAAATAATTTGAATTTTGCATATTCAGCAATGTTACTTAACACATTTTTTGATTGTTCTGCTTGTTTCCTTACCAGCATCTACAGTTGATTCCTGTAGCATTTTCAAGCATTCTTGTTTATATTTGTTCCATCCAGTAGTTGTTTTTTCCAGCAGAGATGCTTTGGCCTGTGAGTAAGAACACCTTGCATGAGGAAAATCAGAGCCTTGTGGTGTTTTACTGAGGTAGTTTCCTTCCATTGTAACAAATTTATGAACAGAGGAGAGGAGAGGGTAGGAGAATGGAGACAAGTTAGGTAAGCAGGGAGAAAAAGGCCTTCCTTCTCTAGGAGACTCTTACTGAAATTTCATTAGTTGTTTTCTTTGCCTGAGCAAGAAATGTATTGCCATGGTACTCTGTTACCATAGAAACCACCACCACCAAAAAAAGAAAAAAAGACAATTCCTCCACTGTAGAAAATGTGTGCTGATCTTCAAAACTTCTTCAGTTTTTCCAAGCCTTTTACAATCACTTTATGCCAAAGTCAGCTAACCGTTCTCATGTAGGTTTCTTATTTATGTTTCTGTTTTTGCTAGACTAATTTATGAATCTGATTTATAACAGTTTTGAGGGCTGTTTATTGTTACAGCTTTTTTAAAGATAATCAACCTTACTTCAGTACTTCAGTAATAATTTGAAAGTATAATAAACAAACAATAATATTTAGCTGCTGTTATCTATTCTGCAATGCATTTTGTGCTCCACCTGAGCACTTCAACAGACACTTCTTCCTCCAACACCTGCAACTGTGCTATAGACACTTTTATTTTCCTAAGCATTTTGAAAAACACTCAATCATTCATCTTAGTTATCTTATCCTCTTTGCCTAGAGATGGTACAGTTTTACTGTCTCCTCTGAAAAGTTAGATTTCTGGAGAATATAATCTGGAATAACTACTTTTATGTGGTTTGCTTAAAGAGAATAGAAAGAGGAGCACTTCAAAACCAATTTCTCTTTTACTATTGTAGTGTAGTATAGGCTCAACTTTGGATTTATTCAGTTTGGTGACAGTGAATTCTGCACTTTCCCCTCTTAGTGCCTGGAAAATCAACCCTTCTGCAATGTCAAGACCCCATCTGGTCCTCTTGGCTGTTCCTTTCCCTAAATGAGCACTTTGATGTACAAATCCTGGTGGGCTGCATGAGAGAACATAGTTTCATTTATATGGACAGCATAGAAGCTGCAGAACCACATTAAATAACAAAATTGTAGAATCATTTAGATTGTAGAAGACCCAGTAGATCATCAGGTCCACCCACCAACCAACACTACCATTAAACCATATCCCTGAGTGTCACATCCATATATCTCTTAAATATCTCCAAGGATGGCAACTGTACCACTTCCTTAGGCAGCCTGTTCCACCTGACATCTAATCTAAGATTTTCCTGGGGCAACTTGAGGTGGTTGTCTTGCATTCTGCCACTTGTCCCTTGAGAAAAGAAACCAGCCTCTACCTTGCTCCAGCCTCCTTTCAAGCAGTTGTAGAGAGAGATGAGGTCTCCTCTCAGCCTCCTCTTCTCAAGACTAACCAACCCCAGTTCCCTCAGCTACTCCTCATATGTCTTGTTTTCCAGTCCCTTCACCAGCTTTGTTGCTCTTCTCAGAACACATTCCAGCAACTCAGTGGGTTCCTTGGAGCATGTGGGCCAAATCTGAACACAATACTTTAGAAGTGGTCTCAAAATTTGGATAGTGGGTTAAGTACAAGTTTTCAAAAAAGCAATTATCCTTACACCAAACAATATTTTTTAGCTCACCAGGGAAAATCCATTTCCTTTTGTCTGGACTACCCCCTTTTTGGAAACTGCCTTTCACATCTGTGCTTTTGTATTGGGCTTGTCTGAGCTAGGTGATGTACCAAGGACTGGCACCTGTACCTTATTCTTTGAAGCTAAGTTTGTTGGAAAATAAATAATATTGTATTTATTTACTTTCAAACAAGAACATTGGTGAATATTAGCTACTTGTTATATGAGACCACACCCTATGCATATTTTTGCTATGTAAGACGTTGCCTGCTCTCTGCTTTGCTTTGAGAAGCTCAGCTAATTTCCAGACACTGTGCTTTAAATTCCAGGGAGTAGAAAGACTATAATTATTCTTCAGTTGATGGGTTTGTAAGATAAGGAGAGAATATTTACATCAGCTATGAGAAAGGAATGCATGTTTCCAAAATAAATATCTTGACATTTCCCTCATGTGGGTCTCAAAATGCTGAAAGCATGGGGAGATTCTTTGTACACTCCTGGGTCAGTGAACCTCATTCAAAGAGGCAAATAGAAGATGACGCACTTGTGGAAAAGACTGCTTGATTTAAGAGATAGCACTTCTGTTTCTAATAAACAAATGCATTAAACAGATAAGGAAACAGAAAAAGCCATATAATGGCGACCTGGCTGCTTGTTTGGTTCCATTACTAGAGAAAGAGTTGAGAAGCTGGCATGAAGAAACTCAGTTAATAAGATGGAGGAACTGATTAAGTATAAGTGCAGATTCATTTCCTTTCCTAATGCAATTGTCATTCTCTGCAAAACAATAAGCAGAGTCAGATATTCAATACCCGGTCACTATTGATGTAAATGTCTGTGAGATGATTGGTTTTCTGCCATAAGACTCTCTGATAAAAGTAAATAAATTAAGGGAAATTAAGGAGGTGAGACACCTTGATGTCCTGTATCTGTTTAGCTAAGTGAAAAGGATTCAACAAAAATATCAAAGAGACAGGACAAGGATACAGATTTTGTATCTTATATTTGTGTCATTAATATTCTTCAGAAAGGAGTGCAGGTTCTCTCAGAAAGAGGAAGATCTACAGCCTGAGTCAATGTGAGGAGTACAGCAATAACTGCTGTGATCATAGGGACTTTTCCTGCTTTCACCATGTGTGAAGGCCTAGTTCTCTGGGTGTGTTCTAAAAAGAGATGACACATCACTCTGCATCTGAAATGGGTCTGTGATTAGAGATCCCAATGAGGTTTGATTGTGATTTAAATTTTGTGCTACTCTGCTACCAAAACTTAAATGCATGCTCTCAAGCTTTTAGGTAAATTTAAAGTGATCTCACTTTCTGACAACATGCAGCTAAACATGGCTTTTTGTCTCAGTTTTACATTTCAGTTGACATTAAGGCACTCTAGCATTTAAACAGAACTTTAAGCTCAGAAGAAATTGAATACCAAAGTCCAAGACAGAAGCTCAGAAAGTCTGTGACCTTTTGACCTAAACTGGACATTTCTTCATTTCAGAATGTCTGACAATTTGCTGGTAATATATAAACCACATTAGTCCTAAACGCTTGCACCAAAGTTCACTGGCACTGAAATTTTATCAGACTTTCCTGGAAGGGTCTTTAAGTTCATTTAGTTCACTCAGAGCACACAAGGTGCACAAAGTTGACACAGCTGCTTAAAAATAAGCAGAGAACATTGCATGAAGCTCTTGTTTAAAAGGTGGATTAAAATAATAAACCTCCAAAGTTGCAAATGGACTGATTTAAATCTGTTTTTTTTTTTTTTTTTTTTAAATAACTGACTACATTTTAATCAGGATTTCACCTTTTAAATTTCTTATACTAAGCCAACAATAAAATGAAATGGTTCTGTTTGTTTATTTGGACAATGCTATTATGGTTAGAAAAAAAATAATAAAATTTTGGAATGAATTAGAAATAATGTAAGAGTTCAAAGGATTATTCATTCTTTCATCCATCATCCTGATTTACTCTGATTTCATATCTCTAGAGGTGTTTGCTAGAACATGTGGATATAGTGGTATATGACTATTGTTTTTTCTTTATTGTTAAATATAAAAAAATACACATTTCTTTACATGATCTGTTGTAAACAAGTTACAGGAAACACTACAATAAAGTAACTCACGGTGATTTATAGTCTTGTAAAACTTTGACTTCACAAAACTCATTGGGAGATTTTCTCGTTAATATTGATGGCACCAGCACTTAGGTCAAGACTATGGATTCAAAGCTTCTCAAAAAACTGAGAGATGCTTCAGTTCTATTCTCATTTATATGAAAGAAGTTCTAGATTCAATTATCCCAAAGCAATAAGAATATTTTCTAATAAAAAAATAATAATAAAATATCAAAATATGTGTCTCCTGGTAATTTTTTTTTTCAGGATAAAAAAGGAAAAGGAGCAAAATTAGAGTCTTTACAGCACATACACATGCAAATATATTTCCTGTGGAATTAAGTGTAGGACAAGTGGATAGAAATAACTTACTACTTTCGGTTTAACATAAATCTATATATTGTGTTCATTTTCTTGTATAGTTATTTCATATAAATTTACCCTAAATTTATATAGATTTTTTTTTTTTTTAGACAAATTGGAACTTACTACAACATCTTAAGATTTTTTGTTTTAAAGTTACTGAACTAATGGTACACATTAATGAACATGAAAATGAGAAAAAGAGAAAGCAAAAGAAAAAGCGAAAGAAAAAGAAAAGGAAAAAGAAAAAGAAAAAGAAAAAGAAAAAGAAAAAGAAAAAGAAAAAGAAAAAGAAAAAGAAAAAGAAAAAGAAAAATGCATTTAAGTGAATTACACAGAGATATTATCATTAAATACTGAAAGTTCTTAAAATTTTAAGACAATATAGATGAAGAAACATGCTTTTAAGTTTTTATAGATTTATAAGAAATAGAAGTGAACAGTTTGCTAAAGCTCCACAAGAAATAAAAGTAAATATTGTATATAGTTTTTGCTAGCCTTCTTAAGAAGCTGAGGTGCAGAACAACACCAATAACCTCGACTTGCATTGGAGATGTAACACTCACTCTTCATATATGTCTAAAAGGCTAAGCTGTAGCTCTGTAAACAAACCTAAGGTGACTTTAGAATACAAGTGCAAAAAATAGTAGAAAATAAACATATTTCAGAATGAAATTGATCTCTGAGGCAAGCTGTAAAATAAAAATAATAATGATCAATATTGTTATGAAAAGAAATTGTATAAACACAAGTAAACACAACTTATTCACTGTATGAATCAATGTTAATAGCAGAAATTTGTAATAAACTACCTATTCAGAATGAGTTACGATACAAAATTCTACAGCTTCTCAGTCAACATTTCTCATAACTCATTTTAACATTAATTGTTATATCAGAACTATTTTTGAAACAAACATGCAGTGAAGGTTAAAATACTGTGTGATAGCTTTATACTGCTAATTATTAATTATTGAATTAGCTTACCTGTTTAACTAGAAATAATATCATGACAGAGCTGGCAGGTCCAGCAGATATTCTGGACCAGAGCCCCATGGTGGAGCAGAGACCAAAAAGTGTCATCATGCCCATTCTAATAATTTTGTACCCAATATGCTGCTATTTCCCTCTGCTATAGATCAAATATATCACCCAGTCCTGTGAAAAAAAGAAAAAAAACAACAACAAAACAACAACAACAACAAAAATTATCTTCTTTTACAAGTGTAACCGTTTCAAGAATCTTCTTACAAACAAGCCTGGAAGTCTACAAGAATGTCTAGGCTTGATGGACTCCGACTAAGTCTTGTATTTTTTCTGATTAAAGGCACAGATAATTTTCTCTAAACTTTACAGAAAGTCTGCTTACTGCAGCTTGTCCCTTAGCCAATAAGAAGTCACAAAACTATTAAAACATTAAAGGGCTGATCCTGTTCCCTTGAAACTTCATGGGAATTTTGCCAGTGGTTTTGCAAGAATGGAATACAGCTCCATGAATATATACATATATTTATACATACCACATGAAACTATTAAAAGATGACCCAGAATGAAAAAAAAAAAAAAAATGTAGGAAGGTTTCTGAATCAAGTTAGTTGATAGGAAGCTGCTCAGTAATAGCTGTTTTAATCATTTCTGATCATACTTCATCAAATATGTACCACCAGTACATATTTCTCTAAGAGATTTTAAATATACAAAACCTAATCTAACCAGCAGTTCAAGTTTTACTGCAGTTTTTGTAATGTTCAAAGTTTTCTCACAATGTCAGCTGCAAGTTTTGAGAAGCTGCCAATGAATTTCAGCTTGAATTTTCAAAACATTTTTTGCAGCTTTTCTAGATTCAGAGGAAAGCCTGAAAATATTAATAACTTTATATGATATGTAGCCTCATGAAATGAAAAAAGTCCATTTGCAGTACAATAATTTTCATGTCTGGTTTATGCTTTGAGTTGACAGCATGGAGAGTCAGGTAGGTGTTACCTTCTTCTGCATTTCCAGAATTGCTATTGGTACAGGAAGATTCTATGTACCTTTCCCATACAGCTGAGCAAGAAGGGGCAGAGATATGCCACTAAGACCATAGAGCCAGTGGTAGCCCAGTTTTCAACACTAGACATAGGCTATATCTAAACTCTGTAATACAATCATTCAACCTGTCCAGCAGTCATGGAATCATAGAACCATAGAATCATAGAACAGCTTAGGTAGAATGAAACCAAAGATATCCTGTTCCAACTCCTTGCCATGGGCAGGGATGCCTCCCAAGGTTGGCCAAGGCCCCATCCAACCTGGCCTTAAACACCTCCAGGTATGGGACATCCACAGCTTCCTGGGGATGCCTGATTCAGTGCCTTACCACCCTGAGTGAATAATTCCCTTCAATATCTAATCTCCCCTCTTTAATTTAAAACCATTCCCTCTTGTTCTGCCATTGCCTGCCTAAGCAAAAGGTTGCTCTCCATCTTTTTTATAAGCCCATTTTAAGTACTGAAAAACTGCAATGAGGCTTCCCCATAGCCTTCTCTTGTTCAACCACAGCTCTCTCAGCCTTTCTTCATAGGAGAGATGTTCTAGCCCTCTGAACATCTTTGTGATCCTCCTCTGAGGACCTCCTCTGTGGCTTTAATAGATCCACATTCTTCTTGTGCTGGAGGCCCCAGGCCTGGATGCAGTACTCCAAGGGAGGTATCACAAGGGCAGAGTAAAGAGATACAATCATTTCTGTTAACCTGCTGGTCACTGATCTTTTGATGCAGCCCGGGGTGCAGTTGGCTGTCTGGGCTGCAAGCGTGCACTGCTGGCTCATGTCAAGCTGTTTATCCACCAGAACCACCAAATCCCTTTCAGTAGGGCTACTCGCAATGAGTTCTTCTAGTCTGTACTCATGGTGGGCAAAGACCCAGCCCAGGTACAGCACCTTCAACTTCATTAGGTTCACATGGGCCCAGGTCCAAATTTGTCCAGGTCCACTTGAATGGCATCTATTCTTTCTGTTCTGTTGACTGCACCACTCAAATTGGTGTCATATGCAAACTTTCTGAGGGTGCACTAGACCCCATTGTTTATGTCATTGATAAGGATATTAAATATTTATCAGCAGTGGGTGTGTCCTGACTCACTACCCACTCACATGCCCAAGGTTTTGTCTAGATGAATCAAGGGGTGGAAGGGTATGATGTATAACCATATGCAATCTTTATATGAAACCTGGATGTGGTACATAAATATGCTGGGACATGGAACGAGAAAGTGCTCTGGAGACAAACATTTCAGTATGGAAATGGACCATCCTACTCTAGAGAGGCCTGGCAGCAAGGGCGTTGACTGCTGTCACTATTGTGCCTGTGTCCAGGAATTGTTCTTCTGTGTATACAACCTCCCAAAGCCACACCTAACAGTAATTATAAGGACCAGGAAGATGCACCTCACAACACCCAGAGCAACTGTTTAGCTGTATATTGCTACAAGCGATAAATGCAGATTTTCTAATTGTCATGTGAGTAAGATCAACTAACTCTGTAGTAGGTTACAAACAGCAAACCCGAATAATGCTCTGGCATTGGAGCTCTCTTGAGACCACCATATATATCTCGATGCTAAAGAAATCATGAAGCATACCTAGAACCTAAATGAGCAGATTCACAGGATCTTCTACAATACATCCTTGATATTTTTCAGGACCGTGCAATACCTCCCATCTGCTCTACTGATAGCTGGTACCCGGCAGCTAGTGGTCTGTTTTCTGTTTTCAACTTCTACAAGTTGTTTTTACCTATTCACTTTCTAAAATCATCATTTATGCTTGATCAAGCTTTGTGGTCTCTCTTTAGAGCTAAAAATACCCAGGGCTAGGTCAATGAAGGAGACCCACATTACGAGGTTTTGTATCTCTTTTTTGCTCTCACACCAAGGTCCACCTTTGTGTCTCCTGCTTTCCTCAGCACCATCATTTATGGTTTTGCTGTTTTTGCATCTCCTGATACCTCTAACACCATCAGTTTTGTTGGAGTGCTCTACTAAACCCCAAAATCATAATCCAGAATATGGTAAACAGGTGCCTTCCTCTCTTGTAGTGCTAATATGGTTTCCAGGTGATCTATCAATGCAAGAAAGGGCATATACTAAACTCTGCTTTCAGCATCTTTCATCTTGACTACACCTTTCTGTAGCACATAATGGCATTTTAGGAGACTTTCAGTACAAGGAAAAGGGATTTGTGCCAAAGGAAAAAAAAAAAAAAAAGAAAAAAAAAAATGCTCCGTATTTGTCACATAATCATATCAATATATCAATGGGTACTAAGAATGCAACAATATTTCTGTTGTTCAAGTTGTCAGATACATTGAATACAAAGGAATCTGTAAGCCAGGCTCATAAAAAAGAGCAATTATATGGATCAATTTTGTTTTAAGACATGCTCCTGCCTTCACTCCAGATGTAATTTTACAGTTGATCTAAAGACAAACTCTCTTTGGAAATGCCACTAATTAATGAATGGTTAAGTGCTAATATTCAAGAAAGGAAGATACCTGACCAGCAATCTTGATTACTTCCTCAAGCTTAATTTTTCATAAGTGAAAATAGGAACTCTGCGCAGCTGGGGAGTGGAAACATTCCCTCCATTTTTCTTAGGCCTTGGATGAGGCTACAAAACAACTAAGGAGGTCCTCAAAGTCCTTTGCTTATGTGCATCACTCCCACAATCATAAAGAAAGTGGAAATCCTATGATAGGAAGAATAAACAAATGACATAAGAGGCCATATATATACCTCTGCCTGCAAATTTTAGGAGGACTAAGTACTGATGTTTTATGGACTCATTATTTCCCCAGCAGCTTCTTGTCTTAAAAATTAGAATGGGTTTTGTTAAAAGATACACCTCTGTCCTGTGGTGTCACTTTCCCTTAGTGAATGTTTTTGACCTTACAGTCAAAGTGATAATCTAATTACACTCCTGCTCTTTCTGTTTTTTTTTTTTTTTTTTTTTTTCATCACATGTTTTTATAATAATATTCATACACTTACACAGCAGGGACAGGTGGATTTGACCTGTTCATGTTCCTGTAGGTTGTGCATTGTTTTGCAGGGACCCTGTCCCTTGTTCCTTTTAGCACAAATGTTTTTTTAATATCTCATTATGCAACAACTGTTCCACACAAGGTTTCACAAAATTCTTCACTCATTTCATAAGAAAAAGTTTAAAATCCTTTGCATTATCAAATAGGCAGAAAAAGACACATCTCTAACATGTCAAGATGGAAAATGTTTCTTAGGTGAAGGAAAAAATAGCTGTTTCACAGAGTGAACAAACAGATGGGCAGACAAAATTAAGACAATACAGCCTTTTCTCTACTCTTTCACCTAACAGTATCAAGGTTTCAATTATGTGTTCATGGAGGTGAACTGGCCAGTGCCCAGAATACTGTCCTTAGCTAAAATGTGTAACTTATGACTTTCATTTGTAACTGGTAGAACTTCAGACAAGTGTGCTCACCTTCCCAGTGGTCTTGGGAAACGATGTAATGCCGTGAAATGCTCTAACTTAGCAACTGTTTTCATCTCTTTAAGAACTTCTTTAAAGTAGGATTCTTGATTGTATTCTATTTAATTCAATGTTCTGTGTAACAGGAGCATTTGGAACTGCAAGGTTAATTTTATTTTTTTCATAGGTGAGAAATGTAGAAGCTTCATAAGTCTGACTCCACCTGCTGATCGAGGTAAGTATGTGAATTTTATTTCTGTAAATATTTTTTTTTCTGATCGTATATTGGTGTACTTCCTATGCTTCTGTGTTCTTTGTGTTTTTTCTCCTATGATTCATAGGCCAAACTATAATTTATCTCTTCTCCTCGTATTTCTTTCACAAGATATTAGTGCCAAATTACACTGTCCTATATCCTTAATCTCTTCTGCCACATGATTTCTCCTTATGCCCATATCTCTATTTTCTGTCTTAACTACTAAGCTGGTACACTTTGCTGACAGGAAAAAAGATTGGGATAGTAAACACAGGCAGGTGTTTCACCAGGCAGACATAGCTTTATAATAGGTTGTTTCTAGAATAATTAATACTGCAGTCCTGAAGGATGCCAGTTTTAGACCCTGGCACAGCAAGACAGCAGAGAGCCTCAGCAGCATTTTCTCTCAGTCTTTTCTCTTTAGTTTTCTCTATTACAGCATTCAGCAGCAGTTACTGGTGTGAAGGGACAAGAAAAGTTGCCAAACCTTTCTGTACAGAACAGAACAAAGGGGATCACTGCATCCGCTTTAACAGCCCTGATGCCAACAACAGTAATGCTGTGCAATATATCTGGGAGACAGGAGATGACAAGTTTGTTGACCGAAAGTTTCATGCTGGGATCTGGTATTCCTGTGAAGAAATTATAAATGGGGAAGGTAAGTAGAAATATGTACATTTACTTCAGAAATTAATCAGAGATTTTTCTATTTATTTGGTGTGAGTTTCCTCTTTCCTGCAATATCATGTATGTATTTTAAAAGAAAAAGTATCCTTAAAAAGTTGCTCTACTCTGGAAAGGGGGATCTTAGAGAGTACTTTCTGTTCAATTCCTAAAAAAAAATATATATATTATTTTCTGTAAAGAACTTTATAGTGACAGATTATAGTACAGATGAAAAACGTCATACACTTCTAGATAAAACAGCAAGTTAAATTACTTTAACAGGGAAGTGTTTTATTCTTTCTGATGTTGTTACTCCTCTAGGCAAAAGTGAACATATTTGTCTTGAATGATGTTACAGGTGCAACATTAAAAGCACAATATGCTTCTTTGAAAAAAAATATATTAAAAAATGGATTTTCATTTGACCAATTAATTCTGTGATACCTAAGTTTTTTCATGGATTTCCTCTTAAGCACAGGTATTTTCATTTTCTTACTGTGATCTCACCTTCAATAAAGGGAAGCACAAGAAGGTTATTTTCACCTTGCTATAACATAATTTGGAGACTCACTAATCATGAAAGAAGGCATTCGACTGGGTTTCATTCTTGCTATGTAAATATCAGTGGAATGAATGCAAATTGTCATAAAAGAGAACCTCAAGTTAATTTTGGATCTTTGTGTATGTGAATTGCTTAACTGGTTCTAGAAATAGTGTTTGTATGGTAAATACAAATCAGCACTTGATTTTTCCACTTATCATTCTGATTAGTTTAGCAGTGGCAAATTGAATGAAACTTCAGAGGAGTCGTCAGCTATCTGTGCAACAAAATGAAAATATTTTAATGGTTGACTTTCTTGAAGGACCAGTTCTGCCAGAAGATCTTGTACATCATGCAGTTTTAAGGGGGTAGATGTCATAGATCAGAGCAAGACATCTACCAGTGAAGACATCTTTTAGGTGGATATTGCTGGGATCATGGAATCCGTCTGGAATTGGTCTGTCTGCTACGGCAGTTCTTATTTTCATACATGGTGCAGTTAGCAGCTGAAAAAATAAAAACAACAAACCACCCTGTATTTTCAGAGCAGAGCAAAATTAATTACAAGAGCTTTGTTCAAAGCAGCTGCACAGGGGTCAAGAGGTCACATGGGTTTGAAAATCAAAGCTTATAGGAAAAAAAAAACAAACACACACACAAAAAAACAAAGCAGTCAAGCTTGTAAGAAATTTGTGTGAGCATCAGTCTTGTTGCTGTACGGCAAACAGTTCTTCCTTCACAGGCAGGATGGCATGCAGTTTTGTAAATCATTAGTTTTCCAGTTCTGACTTTCACAGGTACAACCTTCTGGATAAAAAAAAATAAAATTATAAGCCTTTCTCTAACTTTACCACAAAAGTGTGACTCTGTTTCTGCCTTGAAACAGCCTGAATGGATAAAGATCTGAGCTCCAGGAGAATGTCCACGTACCAGGGACTCTGTGTGTACAAACACACATCAGAAATAGCTTATCGTGGTCATCTTAATCTGTATGTTTGTGATATATTTTTTATTTTCTGCATTCTATTAATCTGTTTCTTTAGATCAATACAGAATATATAATCATAATTAATTTTATTTTAAAAGTATGTTTTATTTTAATTCTTTTTTTTTTTTTTTTTTTTTTTTTTAGGTGAGAAATGTAGAAGTTTTGTCAGTCTAGCTCCAGCTGCTGATCGAGGTAAATATGCAATTTTTAAATATAAATAAAATGTTCCTGATCACATTAACCAATATAAATACTCCGTATGTTGTTTTGAAAAAAAAAAAAAAAAAAAGTGTGTTTTAATCCCACACAGTTTTTGTCCTTTATTTAGTTTTTAAACATCAAAATAAAGTCCACAGGACTTGAAATCTGAGTCAATGTCTTTCAAATCTACTCAATTTGAATGGGAAATTTAAAAAATGTATATTTTAATTATGAGAACTGAAAATCAAGATTTCTGAGTTTTTGCCACCTCTCTCCTCAAATCTCCAAATTCAGAGTTAGGACTTTGGGGTTGGCACTATACTGCCTGGAGAGGGCAGAAGGATAGGCAGCATGTGAAAAAGGCCAGGCAATGTGCTGAGGGGACTTCGGAGAGAAGTACTGTGGACTGAGCCAATCTTGATGACAGTCTGAATCCTCTTCCTGCACCCTACACAGAACTATAAGAAAGAATTTCCATTCATCAAGGTTTTGCAACCCAGAGATACCTCCTAAAAGCATAGAGTTAGCCTTGTTCTTTCAAATAACAGTTCCTATTCCTACAATGCATGCTTGCAGATACTATTGAAAGAGCAACCCTCCCATGTAATCCTTATAATTTAAATGGTTAAATCAATCGTTTTGGAAGTGATGTGTCCTGAAAAAAAAATCCTCCTTCTTCCCCATGGGGTTGAAATTGCATATCCAGGATACTGGCACTGGACTACTTTCTAGATCACGTTTTCAACCCCTGGGGAAAAAAGATGATATCTGAAAGCTAGCTCTCCCTCCCTCTATTGCATCTATGTCACTATACACAAATAATTATAACTGTTTATTGTATGAGAGCTGTTTATAGTATGAAAAACCATATAGTATGGTTCTTAGCCACAGAGTCATGATCTTCTAAAAGGAAAAGGAGGGGTGAATTGTGGGCCCTGGCCTGAGAGCAACTTACACATGAAACCACTGGTGGGCACAGAGAAGAAATTATCTCTGTGACCAGGAGAGTGGCCACAGGCATCCAAAAGTTAGATCAAGGGACCTAATACAGCACCTTGGTACCTGATAACCACACTGTGAAGCTAACCCTGGGCAGTGAATTACTGTGTGGAAATAAAGGCTCTTGTCCTGCACAAAGGAAAAGAGTTTGTGATCAGCAAAGGTGTATGACTGCAGTGTACACAAGACTTGGGATGCATCAGTCTCACTTTTTCTGAATTTATCATCCTTAGACAAGGCAATGTACACAGGTGTTATCACAGTTACCCAGTGCATGTGTAACAATGGCTCACTATTCAAGAATATTTAGATGCAAGTTCTCATAGCTGGGGAAGCCCACACTGCTGGACAATGTAACATCTGGAGTTCCTGAACAAAATTATTTTATTTTATTTTATTATTTTATTTTATTTTATTTTATTTTATTTTATTTTATTTTATTTTATTTTATTTTATTATTTTATTTTTTTACTGAGACAAAAATTTGTTTTAGAAATAGACCTTGCCCATGTATAGCTTGACAATAATAATCCATAGTAGTTACTTATAAATTACATCTTAGCAATGTTTTCATTTTAAATTTATGATTGTTAGCATATATATATACCTAGTACATATATGCATATGAATGCATATTAGATCACTATTTGAATCTACAACTAGACGTCTGAAGACATACCAATTTGTTCTTAAGATGGTCTGTGAGATTCAGCAATCAGTTGTTGGCCAGCTCTTGCTACTGTATGGACACAAGAAGACTGCCTGCTCCAGCCAATGGGACATTATCATGTTAATAATAAAACAGCAGGCTAATAATCTTTCAAAGGAAGATTAACTTCTTGAGTAAGATGTAATCAACAGATATCCAGGGAGAACTGAATTAAGCAATACCCAGAACCATGAATCTCAGTGAAATCTGGAGAGCGTTTGGGCACATGAAGGCTTCTCTGTCCAAAAACAAGAGCTTACCTGGTGAGAAACTAAACACAAAAGGAATATTTTAGTTAATGACTAGACCCTCAGGCCATGTGGCTGTGCATGTGGCCTTTGAAGTTTGTTAGATGAATGTCTTCTGTTTTGGTATAGTCTGGACACAGTAGCTGTGGTGTCAACAACTAGATAACTGGAAATTAATTCTTTTGTTTATGAACATTTATTAAAAATTTTCCCCCTTTTTAAAATTAATTTTGTTCAAGTTAATTTTAGGGTAACTACTGTGTATAAAAAATTTACTGCCTGACCTTGTACTGTAAACTTAAGTGTACGGCAGGAACATGCAAGTGCTCTTCTTCTAAATGGCCAAATCTGCAGAGGGAATAACAATTTATGGTGTTGACCATGTTTGTCTTCCTATAGATGTTACAACAACAACCTCACAGTCTCTGACCATTTGTTTAAGTTTGTGTAAACAATATAAAAGAAGAAGAAATAAATGTTGAAAATACTGAATGACTGCTTATAATATCAGTGCTATTAATTTGGTTTTACAGGGGTTTTATGGCTGTCTATTGTAGCAGAGCTACTGTATAACATTTTGCTTCTGACCGGAGTTGTTCTTATGTCAGTAGAAATGTGTTGCTATCATAGTGTCATTGATGGGCTAAAGATCAACGCCTTTTCTGCAGTAGTCACCATACTTGCAGGTACAGTATAATATCTCAATTTATTACATCAAGAAAATTCAACATTGATAGATTTCTAACTGAAGACTAATAACAGTGTCCAGGATTAAAAACTATAACAATACCTATGGAGACACTGTTTCATTTATCCATGTTACTTCTTAATCCAGTGCTATTTAATCACTGAGATCTAGGCAAATTCAGTTTGGAAGAAACTTCAGAAGGTACCCTAGGCCAACCTCCAGCTCAAAGCAGGGCCAGCTCTGAGATTGGACAAGCTTGCTGAGCAGGACTGTATCCAGCTGGATCTTAAAAACCTGCAGACTCTTTGGGGAGTCTATTCCACTGCTTGTCTGTCCTCATGGTGAAGAAGTTAATATATCAGTACCTGAGCAATTTGGCCTGAACTCAGCATTGACCATGCATTGAGCTATTGAGCTCTGGAGGTTGAAGACTTGCAAAGGTGTCTTCCAGCCTGAACTACTCTGTAATTTTGTCTATGTTAAACAATTGTTACTGAGGAAAGTTGCAGTTTAAAAAAAAATAAAAGTAAAAAAAATTTCTGTGACCTTTCTGGGAAAAGTAATCCAAGCTTTACTGTTGGAAATGCTTATTCATGCCACATATAAAGTCTCAACTGCTACAGTTTTTCATAATTTCTTTTAGGCTCCCACCTGCAACAGACAGCAGGTCATTTTTTCCTCTTTTTTAGTAACATTTGCACATTTTCATGTTTCTATCTCAGCTCCCTGTAGGACAGAGAGTGGTACCCAAACTCTATGATTTCTGAGAACCTGCTGGAACATCTCCTTTCTTCTGAATGATTTTCTTGAAAGGTGTCTAGGTGGTAAAAAAATGTGTGTTTTTTTTTTTTTTTTTCTCACCAATTCTACTAATTACTCAAATTAGTCTCCATTATCTTTCTTGACTAGTGATTTATCAGTAGATTCCCTGAAAAACAGTTTTAAAATATTTTTTCTCCTATTGATCAGAGATTTTCTGTATTTTGAACCTCAGCTATAGACTTAGTAAAACAGTATGATTTTTAACTTGACTATAATAATAACAGTAATAATAATAGATTAAATAAGCCTACCTTTTCAGAGAAACATTTCTACCTGTATCTCTTGATCCATTGTCAAGTTTATTTTGAAAGAAAGGATAGTAAGCTTTGTTAAGTGATGTAAAGAGCGCGATGACCTCCTCCAGTCGCTCTGGCAGTGGAAACCACCATCTTGGCCAGCAGAGCCTAGTCCAGTGCCCGTAGACCCATAGTGTCTGCTCAGACCAAGAGACACAGCTGCCTTTCCCCTTTGCAGGTTCAGCCAATAGCAATGCTAAGCATGTGCCCCAGAGACACACAGGACACACACAGACACACAGAGAACACTGACACAGCCACAGATAAGGCACTGCCTTGAACAAGGCAGTCCTCCACAGAGGACTCACATAAAACATAAACACAGACAGCTGAGTCCCTTTCCTCATCTTGGGCTGGCACAGGACCTGTGCAGTCACACATACAGCACTCTCTAGGTTTGCAAGCACACACACACTCATGGGTCTCCAAGTACAGCCCCTCTGTCTGTCCAGCATGCCAGTCTAGATCCCTGACCCCCTTACCTATATCATGGCTCCCCTCTTCACTGGCTGGTCCAGCTTGATGCTTGCAGCTAACATGCAGCTCTCATACACATTCCAACTTTGCAATATCCCTGGAAGAACCAGCATTGACTCTCCACTCTCCTTACACCTCAGCCCAAACCTGAGGTCCTGCTGACTGGGTTAGCTTGAAGTCTGCTGGTGAATGCACATGGACAACCTCCCTATACCAGGTTGTCTGTGCATTCAGCCCCCAGAAGCCAGCACCACGCATAGAGGCTGTGATGCATAGCCCCATTTTGGCTGCCAGTGCAGAACCTGGCTCTCACCTGACCCATGTCAGCCCCTTTCCTTTCCCCCTCCCTGCTCTCCCCAGTGGTTGGTTTGGGAACACACACCTCTCCTGCCCCAGTGTGGGGGAGTAGAAGACCCTATTCACTCCAGCAGGTGCACTGGGACCCTACTGGTCCCAGTAGCTGACTCTGTAGGCCAGGCACCCACAACCCCAGCCTAAATCCAGTAGCTGCCACTAAATTCAACTCAGACTGGCCTCCAAGAAGCTGGTACTTAATCCTTTCAAGTCATATACACACACATATCATGCTTACAGTCACATTTGTCTCTGCTGACAGTTGTTTTTGGGAACATTTATCATTCTTGCTTCAGTAGCTGGTAGTGAAGGACCCCCACAGGCTCCAGTAGCTGGCACCACAGGTCAGGGGCACCCATACCCTCGCTCTGACTCCAGGAGCTGGCACCCAGTTCATTCACACTGGTCACCCCAGTAGCTTGCACCTGGGGCTCAAAGTCTGTAGGACCCTCCCTAGAACCAGAGAGCTATGGCCCCTCCAGCTACTGACATTAGGACTGTCACTCACTTCTGTAGCTGGCACCACAGACAGGGATGCCTGATTCCATCTTGACTCCAATAGCTGCTTGACTGTTGGAGTCAAGCATCAAATAGATGCTTGACTCCAATAGCTGGCACCAAATTTCACTCATACATACAGACCTCCGCGTAGCTGGCACTTAGTCTTTGCAGCCCACATACAGACAGGATAGACATTGTAAATATACAGAGAGATACATAAGAGAAAGTTTTCATATGAAAAGATGGTAGGACAGACTGCAGTGATCAGATGCAGGGCTCTGCCAGACAAGCACACTTGACTGACCCAATTTCACACACAGCCTGACTACAGTCTGCACCACCCCCCACCCTTTTGCTACTCACTGGTTCTCCTTCCCATGCACATACTGTCATGGTTCTGCAGAGCTTTACCAATCCCACACCCCTCCCAGTCCTGAGCCCCTTGGTCTATAGGATCATCAGTTGCAAAGTCCCAGTTGACCTTCTTGAAGTGGCACCTATAGTTTCTTGATAGCTAATCAGTTAGAGTGACTGAGAGGTTTGTTCCTTGTCATTGTCTCCATATTTATTTTGTCAAGTCTGTGTACTTTGTTTTCTGGTTTCTACCTTTTCTATTAGTTTCCCAGTTGACAATCTCCTCCATCAGATATTCTTACTGGAATAATTTTGTTCATATTCTCACATGCCCTCATCAATGAATCTGACTGACCAGGTTTGGTTTCTATCACTGCCTCCCATATAATTTATCAGTAAGGGTTGTGTTCCTATATATTCGTGTGTGTAGCTGCCTTCCTTTCTTATTATCCCTTGTTGCACTGAGAAAAGGTCAGGAGGAGGGTTACACAGCAAGATTTTACTGGATGCTGTTTATTTCAGATGTTCCCTGATTTTAAACATTTCTTGAGATAATACAAAGTTGAAAAACATGTCTTAGTTGTTTAAATCTGTTGTAAATATAAATCAAATCTAGTTGCCTTATCAAGGAAAGGGTTTAAGGTTTCCTTCACTCTAATCTGAAATGAAGATGTGATTTCTTATAATGACATGTTCCTTATTCTAGCACAAAAATGCAAATTAAAATTCAGCTACTGGAAATTGTAGCTACATAATTCTAACTATTGTGAAAACACACATATTAAGAAAACAGTTATAATATTTAACCATTGTGTGCCAGTGTTTGATTTCCCTCAGTCTTTAGCTCAGACTGTATAAAATGTATAATGTATGTTCTAACTGATGTAGAATATGTTGACCTAAAAAAAGTCATAGTGTGAAATTTTATTCTTATACAAGAGCTAAAAGGAGGGAGCTCCAGTGAAAGATCTCATGTTCACACTCAAGTGTATACATCTCTAGGCAACCAGACTGGGATCTGGGAGCTGAGGAGGAATGGAAACAGGTCCCTGCTCGACATCGCAGGCGATGCTCTCCTCTTCCGGCCCCACCTTCCCAGGTGCCCTTACACAACAGGTTTGAGGCCCTAGAGATTGAGAGGCCGGTGTGTGAGGAAGAGGTAGCAAATGTTCCCAGGAGGATGCCTGGGGCGAGGAGGTCGACTCCGCGCCTCAGGACTGCCTCCACCAAGAAAGACAGGAGGGTTATTGTTGTTGGTGACTCGATTCTTAGGGGAACAGAGGGCCCTATTTGTCGGCCTGACCCTACCCGTAGGGAAGTCTGCTGTCTCCCTGGGGCCAGGGTCAGGGACGTTGCCAGGAAGCTTCCCAACCTGGTACGCCCCTCTGACTATTACCCCCTTTTGATAGTCCAGGCGGGCAGTGATAACATCAAAGAGAGAAGCCTCAAGGCTATCAAAAGGGACTTTAGGGGACTGGGTCGGTTAGTGGATGGAGCGGGAGTGCAGGTGGTGTTTTCGTCCATCCCTGTGGTGGCAGGGAGGGGTTCAGAGAGGACACGGAAAGCCCACCTGTTAAACACGTGGCTCCGGGGCTGGTGCCAATGCAGAAATCTTGGGTTTTTTGATCATGGGGCACTTTACTCAGCACCTGGCCTGATGGCCGCAGACGGGTCCCTATCTTTTAGGGGAAAGAGGATCCTGGGCCAGGAACTGGCAGGGCTCATTGAGAGGGCTTTAAACTAGGTAGGAAGGGGGATGGGGCTGAGGCTAGGATTGTTGGGGTTGTGCCAGGGGGAACAATGGCAAGGCCGTAGGATAAGGCAATGGCCCAGCTGAAGTGCATCTACACCAATGCACGCAGCATGGGTAACAAACAGGAGGAGCTGGAAGCCATCGTGCGGCAGGCAGGCTACGACTTGGTTGCCATCACGGAGACGTGGTGGGACCAGTCTCATGACTGGAGTGCTGCAATGCCTGGCTATAAGCTCTATAGAAGGGACAGGCAGCATAGAAGGGGTGGTGGTGTGGCTCTCTATATTAGAGAGTCTTTCGAGGTTGTAGAACTCGAGGTTGGGAATGACAAGGTCGAGTCCCTTTGGGTTAGGATCGGCAGGGACAACAAGGCTAGTGTCCTGATCGGGGTCTGCTATAGACCGCCAAACCAGGATGAGGAGACGGATGAGGAATTCTACAGGCAGCTGACAGAGGTTGCAAAATCATCAGCTCTTGTACTCATGGGGGACTTCAACTTCCCTGACATATCCTGGAAGCACAACACAGCCCTGAGAAAGCAGTCTAGGAGGTTTCTGGAGAGCGTGGAAGATAGCTTCCTGACGCAGCTGGTTAGTGAGCCTACCAGGGGAGGTGCCCCGCTAGACCTTCTCTTCACAAACAGAGAAGGACTGGTGGAGGACGTGATCGTCGGGAGCTGTCTCGGGCAGAGTGACCACGCAATGGTGGAGTTCACTATTCTTGGCGAGGCCAGGAAGGGGACCAGTAAAACCGCTGTATTGGACTTTCGAAGGGCTGACTTTGAGCTGCTCAGGACACTGGTTGGTGGAGTCCCTTGGGAGGTGGTTCTGAAGGGCAGAGGGGTCCAGGAAGGCTGGGCGCTCTTCAAGAGGGAAGTCTTAATGGCGCAGGAACGGTCTGTCCCCACGTGCCCAAAGACGAGCTGGCGGGGAAGAAGACCGGCCTGGCTCAACAGAGAATTGTGGCTTGATCTTAGGAGGAAAAAGAGGGTTTATAAGCTTTGGAAAAGTGGGCAGGCCACTAAGGAGGACTTTAAAGAAGTAGCGAGGCTGTGCAGGGACAAAATTAGGAAGGCCAAAGCTCATCTGGAGCTCAATCTGGCTACTGCCGTTAAAGATAACAAAAAACGTTTCTATAAATACATCAACACAAAAAGGAGGACTAAGGAGAATCTCCATCCTTTACTGGATGCAGGGGGAAACTTAGTTACAAGAGATGAGGAAAAGGCGGAGGTACTCAATGCCTTCTTTGCCTCAGTCTTTAGCGGCAATACCGGATGTTCTCTGGATACTCAGTACCCTGAGCTGGTGGAAGGGGATGGGGAGCAGGATGTGGCCCTCATTATCCATGAAGAACTGGTTGGTGACCTGCTACGGCACTTAGATGTGCACAAGTCGATGGGGCCGGATGGGATCCACCCAAGGGTACTGAGGGAACTGGCAGAGGAGCTGGCCAAGCCACTATCCATCATTTATCAACAGTCCTGGCTATCAGGGGAGGTCCCAATCGACTGGCGGCTAGCAAACGTGACGCCCATCTACAAGAAGGGCCGGAGGGCAGACCCGGGAAACTACAGGCCTGTCAGTTTGACCTCAGTGCCAGGAAAGCTCATGGAGCAGATCCTCCTGAGAGTCATCATGCAGCACTTGCAGGGGAAGCAGGCGATCAGGCCCAGTCAGCATGGCTTTATGAAAGGCAGGTCATGCCTGACAAACCTGATCTCCTTCTATGACAGAGTGACGCGCTGGGTGGATGAGGGAAAGGCTGTGGATGTGGTCTACCTTGACTTCAGCAAGGCTTTTGACACCGTCTCCCACAGCATTCTCCTCAAGAAACTGGCTGCTCTTGGCTTGGACTGGCGCACGCTTCGTTGGGTTAGAAACTGGCTGGATAGCCGGGCCCAAAGAGTCGTGGTGAATGGAGCCAAGTCCAGTTGGAGGCCAGTCACTAGTGGCGTCCCCCAGGGCTCGGTGCTGGGGCCGGTCCTCTTTAATATCTTCATCGATGATCTGGACGAGGGCATTGAGTGCACCCTCAGTAAGTTCGCAGATGACACCAAGTTAGGTGCGTGTGTCGATCTGCTTGAGGGTAGGAAGGCTCTGCAGGAGGATCTGGATAGGCTGCACCGATGGGCTGAGGTCAACTGCATGAAGTTTAACAAGGCCAAGTGCCGGGTCCTGCACCTGGGGCGCAATAACCCCAAGCAGAGCTACAGGCTGGGAGAGGAATGGTTGGAAAGCTGCCAGGCAGAGAAGGACCTGGGAGTGATGGTGGATAGTCGGCTGAATATGAGCCAGCAGTGTGCTCAGGTGGCCAAGAAGGCCAATGGCATCCTGGCTTGTATCAGGAACAGCGTGACCAGCAGGGCTAGGGAGGTGATCGTCCCCCTGTACTCAGCTCTGGTGAGGCCGCACCTCGAGTACTGTGTTCAGTTTTGGGCCCCTCGCTACAAGAAGGACATCGAGGTGCTTGAGCGGGTGCAGAGAAGGGCGACGAAGCTGGTGAGGGGCCTGGAGAACAAGTCCTACGAGGAGCGGCTGAGGGAGCTGGGCTTGTTCAGCCTGGAGAAGAGGAGGCTCAGGGGTGACCTTATCGCTCTTTTTAGGTACCTCAAGGGAGGCTGTAGCGAGGTGGGGGTTGGCCTGTTCTCCCACGTGCCTGGTGACAGGACGAGGGGGAATGGGCTTAAGTTGAGCCAGGGGAGTTTTAGGTTAGATGTTAGGAAGAACTTCTTCACTGAAAGGGTTGTGAGGCACTGGAACAGGCTGCCCAGGGAAGTGGTTGAGTCACCATCCCTGGAAGTCTTCAAAAGACGTTTAGATGTAGAGCTTAGGGATATGGTTTAGTGGGGACTGTTAGCGTTAGGTCAGAGGTTGGACTCGATGACCTTGAGGTCTCTTCCAACCTAGAAAATTCTGTGATTCTGTGATTCTGTGATTTAGGAGAAATATTTGTTTTAACTCAGAAATGACTATGATATGCCATCTTTCTGGTGAGAAATGAACAATTCTTATGGTTGGACCAGATGATTTTGGAGGTCTTTTCCAACCTTACTGATTCTATAGCTGACATCAGTCCTCTAATCCCTACATCTACAGTTTAACATCTTTCTTCAGTTTATTAAGGAATGTGGTATCAGGGTGTCAGCTAACTACCAAAGTTGTGTTTCACACTATGACGCCCTTTGGCTTTATACTGTATAGAAGAGCTGTCTTGATTGCCTGTTTCAAGGAGTACCAGTGTTTCAGGGAAGGACATTTCCTAGTGACTACTGAAGACAGAACATGGTTAGTCCTCACTTGTTATGAACTAGACTGAGAGCCTCTGTGTACTATCAATTGCTTTGTTTTGTAAGAATTCATGAAAAAGATCTACTTTGGGAACACCTAACAAATTGGGTCTTGTGAGTTTGGTGGGGGGCTGTCAGCTCTGAGAAGCTCATGTATGTTAGACAGTGGGATGTTTGATAATTTTAAGATCATTATGGATTTGTAAATGTAGCTAGGAACAACAACAACAAAAAAGTTCATAGGGAAGTTCACTGCTGGAAAATAAAATGTTAGGCTTATGAAGAGACCTTGTAGGAATTTTGAAAATTAAATTAATAAATATGCTACTTTCACAATTGAGCCTTTCAATGTTTTTTAATAGTCATTTAGTGATCTTCAATTTTTCATTCACCTCAATAATGTTGATAAATCTTGTTGCATTTAATGTACTGCAAAAGTGCAGGTACAAGCATTACAAAGGTACAAACATTACTTGTGCCTTTGAAAATCTTTCCACTGAAAGACAGGAAAATGAGGGAAAAGTGACCTATGCAATGCAACTGATTGAGACTTTGTTGTTATGGCTGATTCCTGCTTAGGGCTGAATTACTAAGTAGTAGGTTTTCAGATGGTGATAACAAATAACTTTATTGTTTTTCAAAATCTAAGGACTGCATGTCCCACTGCTCCCGTAGATTCTCAAAGCATACAAAGTACGTGTCAAAGGATTGTACTAGTGGTTGTACTGGTAAATCGATGACACATAAATACAGTTTGTATTTTTCAGTGTCTTACAGGTTCTTTGTAAAATATTCTTTAGGAGTTCAAGGGACAACTGCAATAAATCGACTAAGAAGAATGTCATCAGTTTACCTTTTCTAATAGTCTTTCATTATATTTTTTAGGTCTTCTGGGCATGGTTGCTCACATGATGTATACAACTGTATTTCAAATGACTGTAAATCTTGGTCCTGAAGACTGGAGACCTCACACGTGGGATTATGGCTGGTCCTTTTGGTACTTGTTGGTTTACATTTGGTTCTTCCATTACATTTCAGTCACTTCATCCTATATTCAAGACATTTTTGTACTATAATGAATGGGTCTATGTTATTTCAGTCCTGGGAACACAGTTCAATATTTAGCTGTTTTTGTCCAAATTCAGTAGTCTTAGATTATTGCATCAAATGTATAAGCATGTGAATTTTGCATTTATCATCCTTTAGACAGTACTTTTAGACATCCTTTAGACCTCTGACTGTTCTGTGTGAAGCAGAGGTTCTTTTCCACACACATCAGATTACCCATTTTTATAAGACCCAGGTTCGGTACCTTTGTTTCCCAGGAAGACTACCTTGTATAAGTTGCTTAGAACTTTGCTGGCCTTATCCATTTAGGATGAATGTTTCTTTAGCATGTGCATGCCTCAGGTTGTTGTATTTGGAACATTGCAGTCAAAATTATTCAAATTTTTACGAACAGACTTGGGTAAAAGTACATTTTTTTTGACCCTGTAAATAATTGCATCATTTTCTGAGGAGGTCTAGTGAACTTGTTAAAAACAAGGACTATGAAGTGGATTTTTCCTGTAGAGATGTCTTTGTTGTACCTTTGGAAATCCATTCAAATTTGATCAATAATGAACATTTGAATGTTCTTATGGCACTAGCTGGAAACAGCTGTCATTTTCCCAGCCATAACTGAGAAAAATAATAGGAACAACTGTATTTGGTTAACTCAGATGTCCATCAGGCCCAATCATTTGGGTCACTATAGCACAGCTCAGGCTGATTGTCTACATATCAGTACCAGCTCAACTGTCAGAACTATCACCAACATTGTCACATCTACCTCTTCTGCCACTACAGTCAGCTTTCCCCTCCTGAGCACCTGTCCTTTCACTATATGGCACATACTTAGCAGATGAAGATTTCACAGCTGCCTTCTAGTTACTCTATGCAGGACCACTGAATGCCCAAAGAAATGCTTGTACCATCACGAAACTTTCCAAGACATCAGTACATGCATACAGAAAGACATTGAGGAAGATGGTGTCTCTGTTGTCTTTTTTTTTCATAACCAATTGCATGCTCCTTTTTTCTATCAAGTTTCACATTCTTTCTGTTACTCAGCCTAAATGGTAGCTATGTTACCCTGTTTGATAATCTAAGAAGAAAATAAAACCATACATAGAGGTACCTCACTTCCTCCCTCCAGTTGTCTTCCTTGGTTTCTATCCTCTTATCTCCTTCCATGTGTAATATTGTCCCTCTTCTGATAACCTACATTTAGACCTCCCTTATTATTGCATGACCCTTTATCTCCAGCCTCCCATAAGTACTCTCCCAATGGCTGTTTTGTTTTTAAAACAAAAGTTTTAAAAAAAAGGAAGAGGGAGAGGGAGAGGGAGAGGGAGAGGGAGAGGGAGAGGGAGAGGGAGAGGGAGAGGGAGAGGGAGAGGGAGAGGGAGAGGGAGAGGGAGAGGGAGAGGGAGAGGGAGAGGGAGAGGAGAGGAGAGGAGAGGAGAGGAGAGGAGAGGAGAGGAGAGGAGAGGAGAGGAGAGGAGAGGAGAGGAGAGGAGAGGAGAGGAGAGGAGAGGAGAGGAGAGGAGAGGAGAGGAGAGGAGAGGAGAGGAGAGGAGAGGAGAGGAGAGGAGAGGAGAGGAGAGGAGAGGAGAGGAGAGGAGAGGAGAGGAGAGGAGAGGAGAGGAGAGGAGAGGAGAGGAGAGGAGAGGAGAGGAGAGGAGAGGAGAGGAGAGGAGAGGAGAGGAGAGGAGAGGAGAGGAGAGGAGAGGAGAGGAGACGGGAGGGGAGGGGAGGGGAGGGGAGGGGAGGGGAGGGGAGGGGAGGGGAGGGGAGGGGAGGGGAGGGGAGGGGAGGGGAGGGGAGGGGAGGGGAGGGGAGGGGAGGGGAGGGGAGGGGAGGGGAGGGGAGGGGAGGGGAGGGGAGGGGAGGGGAGGGAAAGGAAAGGAAAGGAAAGGAAAGGAAAGGAAAGGAAAGGAAAGGAAAGGAAAGGAAAGGAAAGGAAAGGAAAGGAAAGGAAAGGAAAGGAAAGGAAAGGAAAGGAAAGGAAAGGAAAGGAAAGGAAAGGAAAGGAAAGGAAAGGAAAGGAAAGGAAAGGAAAGGAAAGGAAAGGAAAGGGGAAGGTTTCTTACACTATTTATGCAAGGAAAGAGAACAGATATCAAAACATGGGCATTAGTGATTTTAACTAACACTCCATTTCTAATCACCCTGGCATCCACTTGTGGCCAACAATGTCACCAAAACCATGACAAGGACATGGACAGGCAATGGCACAGGAAAAGACTTTACTGCTTTACCACTGGGAACTTCTTAACATCACCTTCCTAAGAGTCAAGGAAAACAGGGAATCAGGCCAATGGCAGCAGCTTTTCATCTCAACCACCAGACTCAGGGGAACAGCTATGCCCAGGAGAACTGTTTATCTTCTGTCATGGATCTTCCACCTGCTACAGATTCCCCCTCTCCACATCCAGCCGATGTAGCGATGATTTTTCTTCCACCTGGCTCAGAAGGCATGAAGACCTTTTTCCTTTAAAACACAGGAACTGGTAGTGACAGGTAGGCTCAGTCTCTGGTGGCCCTGAATGTCTTTTCAATAAATCTCTTCATATTTCTCTTTCTATTCTTTGGTAGCTTTCCTGGAGGTTGGAAGATATTTCTGTTATTGGTGAGTCTTTCCATCTCCTTGTGTTTCTCACATCAATGCATCCTTACATCAAGAGACATTTTCTCTCTAAAGAGTTGCTCTGTTCTAAATTCCTGTAACATACTTCAAATGGGATACTCTGTGCAGTGATAGGAAAAATAATCCAGCTGAGCTTCTATCTGTATTTATTTTTTTCCAGAGGAATAACTAGTTACTTCTTTAATAGTTACTCTTGTTTCAGTTGACCTGATTGATCTCCCCTTCGCCATTGGTCTCTGAGCAGAGTTCAAACAGTTAACTTCTTGAAGCTAAATTTCCACTGCAGCCAAACTCCACTTTATCCTCTGCCTCTCTCAGTGACATCATTTGCTTATGTCCTTCCTTGGATCTCCTTAGTCGATGTTTCTTTTCCTTACTGTTTATGGAAAATAAAAAGTTCTGGTGAAAACATTGAAGAATCCCACCAATACCTTCTTTGCATTGTCAAAAGAAACAATTTACTCCTGTCCTTTGTTTTGTATATTTTGACACAGCATTGGTATATAGGAGCACCTGTTCATAAGAGCTTAATTTCATTCAGTCTTTGGTAAGAGGCCTTTTTAAAAGTTTTCTTGAAAGCAGTTTGTTCCCTTTATTTCACTGGATCCTTCAAAGGGCTCTAACAGATTGATCAGGAACAGCATCTTTAACAAAAGCTGTGCATGAAACACGAAGTATCAGTTATATCAATTTGACTACTAAAGCTACAGTGCTTCAATTATTCAGCCAAAATACCTGCTACATGAGTCAGGCCTACTGCAGATCTGCCACTTTCATCTAATCTCAGGGGCTAAAACTTGGTGTCATTGCTGCCATCTTCAACTCCTCTCTAACATGGTTGTTTTAAGCCATAGGTTACATATAACCATAGGTAGGTCTGCTGTCCCATCTGTGCTTTGTTTGAATGATGAAGCATTCTGTCTGCTTCTGCTGGCTTTTCCCTATTCTTGCTATTTCTTTGTTACAAGAGCACTTCCACTTATCCTCAGATTTGAGATAGTAATTCAGCGTATATTTTGGCTGACTTCAGGAGAAAATATAGCTTAAGCTGCTTCCTCTTCTTCCTGTTCCTAGAGGTCCTACATATCTACATGCCATAATCCACTGCTCTCAAACTCTCTCAAGACATCTGGATGTCTGATTACCCTGGAAACCAATCTTGGCTAAAAATAACACTCAAACAGAAAAAAGAAATAAAGAAGGAAAGAGTTATTTAAAAAGAAAACATAAATGAGTTCATTGAACTACAGCAAGGATATGGGAACAAACAGCTATGAGGCAAATGATAAATTAACAAGAGTTTCTTATACTGATTTCTCCACTAATGGACACATTTTGATTATCCTGACCTTGCCATGTTAAGGACTCTGGTAAGTTTCTCCACTGTAAACTCTAATTCATTCTACTGTGACCATACTTTTGCATGCTAATCTTACACCTCTAGCATGTGTTGCCCACTCAGTGGTGCAGACATTTCCTGCATCTTTAGTAAATTGTACCATCTTTTTAATATTTCTGGATAACTGGCACACATTATTTCTCAGTGGCACCTGTGATATTTTTAGACTCAGTAACTGCACCTATCAATTTATTTTTTTTTAAGTATTCCCATTTTTACTCAGTTCCTCTTACTGATATTGAACCCTAAACAGAGTAAACAGAGAAATTAGAGTCAGGGTTTCATTAAACAAGAATATTAAATGTGAATGTTACAAGCGTAGAGAGGTCCATTCTGTAAGTCAGGTATATGGATGGTCATTAACCAAATGTCTGACTTCCTCCCTGACCATGCTCCTCTTTCCATAATATAAACCGATACAATCACTTGTGTGCATTATTTTCTAAAATAAACTTGAAGATCTTGGATATGAAAATGTTCTGCTAATTTCTAATAAATCTTTTTGTTTATAGCCTCGCATGGGCTTCCTTCGCTTGCTGTATGGCTGCAGCTGTCACCACTATTAACAAATATACAAAAACTATTTTGGAATTCAAGCACAAAAGAAAAACACTGGAAAGGAGCTTAAAGATTAAATACAAGTTTCCAGATCATGCAGCTCCAGAGAAAGCTTGCAATGTGTATGTGAACTCTTTTCACAACACTACAGAGGACCCTGCACACCCAGTAAAAGACTTGCATCACCTGGCCACTATTTCAGTTCTGTAAATTTGAACCATATCTCAAGACATCCTGTGAATCATAATATTAGATCAGAATGAACTAGTATTAACTAATAAAATGTACATTTGTGTTGCATTGGATATTTTTCTTAATGATAATAATTAAAAAATAGATATTCCCATGGATGTTTCAAGGAAGTCTTAGTGTGGGAAAAGCAGATTCAGGTGTTGTAGTTCAGAAAAAAACAAAACAAACAAAAAACAAACAAACAAACAAAAAAACAATGATACAAGTTCTCTACTCCTCTGATTTTTAATCAGTCTAACTGCTAATACAAGGTATGTGAGTTTGTTAGTATTTCAGAGCACTATGGATTTCTCTTATTATTTTTTTTATTAGCACAAAACAACAACAACAACAATTCCACAGCCCAAAACCAACCAAAAAACAAACAAACAAACAAAAAAAAACCACCACACCGGAAACCCCACCAACAGCAGGGCAGCAAATAAAGCAGCTCACATGTTGTGCATGTCTTCATGGCTTGTAAAAGTTTGTTATTAAAAGTATAATCTTTCCAGGAAAATTGGTGTATTACAGCTTATGAGTCATGAGTTTTCACCTGAAGCATATGGGTAGGTTTTGCTGTGAAGTGAAAGAAAGGTCAATATGAGGAAGGAGTTTTCATTGTAATTAGTACTCATTTGAAAAAGCTGGGAAGATAATTGGAAATCTGGAAGGTTGTAGGCATCACACAACTCACATATGTAATTCTTTATATATCTTTCTGACAACTGTGTCAGAAAGAGTCAGAAAAATTTGATTGGTCTAAGAATAATCTACTGTCACATTAAGGATGGGAAAGTAGCATTGTTTTTAGTCCTCATAAATCAGGCATACCCAGCTGTTCTACTTTGGCTTCATCCTGGAGCTTCCCTGTGATATAGAATCATATGTACCAATTATATTGGGCATGAATTTTTCTTCATTGTTATGTGAATCTTCCCAATGAGACCCCTAGGAAAAGTCAATTTTTCTGTTCTCCTTAATATTGAATGCTTCTTTCTGTATACCTCATATACCAAATGAGCCTTCATTTTTCAAGGTTCAAGTTTTGCTCTCTATTTTCAGTATAATAAAGTCCTTTTTATCAGCCTATATTTTCTTACAATCAACTGTTGGCTCCTGTTTTAAAACAGCATCTCGGTGTGTAGAACTTAAGAGTATCATTATGTCCTAAGGAGTTAAGTTATATGCAGTCTGCTAGCTTTATAACTGCTAATTTATGGTCATTGTGCACCATCACTTCATTCACATGATTTTTAGAAAGAGCAATGCCATTTCTTTCTCCTTGTCATTAATTTAGCATTTAACCTATTTACAACTTCTAAGCACTTACGGACACTTTAGAACAAAACAAACACAAGATGGCGTCTCTGAACAGTGAATGGGGTAGGCTGTGTCCAGCCAGCTGGCAAGTTATTGTAGAAAGTTCCCTGGAACTTGCTAAAGGATCATAAAATCATAGAATGTCTTGGGTTGGAAGGTACCATCCACTAATCAGTTTGGCCGAGGCCCCATCCAACCTGGCTTTCAATGCTTAGAGAGATGGGGCATCCACAGCTCTGGGCAACCTCTTCCAGTGTCTTACTACTTTTACAGTGAAGAATTTCCTCCTAATGTCTAATCTAAATCTATTCTCTTTTAGTTTAACACCATTCCCCCTTGTCAAATCATTATCTATGCAAGTACAGAGTCCTTCTCCATCGTTTTTATAAAACCCCTTTAAGTACTGAAAGGCTGCAATGGGATCTTCCTGGAGCCTTCTCTTCTCCAGGGTGAACATGCCCAGCTCTCTCAGCCTGTCTTCATAGGAGAGGTTCTCCAGCCTTCTGGTCATCTTTGTGGCCCTCCTCTAGACTCACACAGGTGTAGACAGGTCCACACATTTTTGTGCTGGGGAGTCCAAACCTGGATGTATCACAGCAGGTTGGGCCTCATGAGTGCAGAGTAGAGGGGGACAATTACCTCCTTTGACCTGCTGATCACACCTGCTGATCACACCTCTTTTGATTCAGCCCAGGATTGAATTGGCCTTCTGGGTTGCAAGTACGCACTGCTGGCTCCTGTTGAGCCTTTCGTCCACCAGAACCCAGAAGTCTCTCTCCATAGGGTTGCTCTCAATGAGTTCTTATTCCAGTCTGTCCTCCTGTCTGGGACTGCCCTGACCCATGTACAGCACCTTGGACTTGTTGAACCTCATGCGGTCCACAGGCACCCACTTCTCTGGCCTGTCCAGGTCCTGTTGAATGGCATCTCTTCCTTCTTTGGTATCAGCTGCACCACTCAGCTTCATGTTGAAGAGAAAAGGGATCTGGGAGTGTTGATTGATGCTCAGCTGAACATGAGCCAGCAGTGTGTTCAGGTGGCCAAGAAAGCCAATGGCATCCTGGCTTGTATCAGGAATAGTGTAGTCAGCAGAACCAGGGAGGTGATCATCCCCCTGTACTCAGCTTTGGTGAGGCCTCACCTCAAGTACTGTGTTCAGTTTTGGGCCCCTCACTACAAGAAAGACATCGAGGCCCTGGAGCATGTCCAGAGAAGGGCAACAAAACTGGTGAGGGGTCTGGAGCACAAGTCTTATGAGGAGCAGCTGAAGGGCTGGGATTATTTAGTCTGGAGAAGAGGAGGCTCAGGGGAGACCTCATTGCACTCTACAACTTCCTGAAGGGAGGTTGTGATGAGGAGGGAGTCGGCCTCTGTTCTCAGATAACTAATGATAGGACTCGAGAAAATGGCCACAAGTTGCACCTGGGGAGATTTAGATCAGATATCAGGAAAAACTTTTTCTCTCAAAGAGTGATCAGGTACTGCTATGGCATGCCCAGGGAGGTGATGTAATTACTGTCCCTCACAGTGTTCAAGAAGTGCCTGGACAAGGTGCTACAAGATATGATTTAGTAGCTTAGTGGGTAGTACTGGTGATAGGAGGATGGCTGGACTAGATGATCTTGTAGGTCCTTTCCAACCTTGTGTTTCTATGACTCTATGATTCTATTTTGTCTGCAAACTTGCTGAGGTTGGACTCAATCCCATCATCTATGTCATTGATGAAGACATTGAAAAGCACCAGTCCCAAGACAGAACCTCCAGGGACACTGCTTGTCACCAGCCTCCACCTGGACATAGAACCATTGACTACTACTCTTTGGGTGCAGCCATTGAGCAAATACCTTATCCACTGGATGGTCTACCCTTCAAATGCATATTTTTCCAATTTAGAGATTAGGATGTTATGTGGGACTGTCAAAAGCCTTACAGAAGTCCAAGTAGATGACATCAGTCAGTCTTCCCTTATCAACATATACAGTCACTCCATCATAGAAGGCAACCAGACTGGAAAGAATGTCGGTTAGGCTTTTGTACCATGAAATACTGTAGTCATTTTATTTCAGATCATTTGACCCAGTTAAGTGTCATGGGTGTGACTTCTAAGTAAAATTCAGAGGCACAGATAAATAGAGCTACAGCTGTGTTGTTTACCTAGAGTACAGCAGAAGTTAATGAGAGAAACAGACACATCAATGATGCAATTCATGTAATCCTAAAGTTTACATCAGATAAACCACAGGCTACAGGCACCTATTTCTTCCCATTGATTAAGAAGGGCATTAAGTGAGGTAAAGAGTGATGCAGCTCCTCCAGCCAGTCTGGTCCAGGACCTCTCCTGTCCCACCACTGGGATCCAGCCCAGTGCCTGAGGTTACAGAGACTCTGCCGAGGCTTGGGGACATGGATGCAACTTTTCCTTTTGCAGGTTCAACTGATAGCAAAGCTGAGCACATATCCCAGAAACACAGAGACAAGATGTTGATATAACTGGTCCCACAGGCTGCCCCAGCCAAGGGCTGCCTTCAGCAGCACTTACATACAGGACTCATGTAAAACAGACACAGACAGCAGAAACCCCTTCCTCCTTTCTGACCAGTAGAGATAGAAGTTCCCTAGTGAAGGCACAGACACACAGCACTTTACATGTTTCCAAGCACACATGTATTTGTGGATGCTCCAAATACCTGGCATTGTCCTTCTGTCTGTCCAGCATCACTACCCAGATCCTGGGCCTGCCTCGCAACACACACACACACAGTTGTGGAGAGAGAGAGTGAATACACAGAGAGAAAGTTACAAAAAGATTTAATGAGTAAAATTAGTAAAAAGATAGGACAGACTGGGGTGATCAGGCACAGGGCTCAGGCAGCCAAGCATTATGACAGGCCCATTTTTACATGTGACTAGCCCTTTATACTTTTTCTACCTATCTCTTTGTTCCCCCTTCCCCTGCACACACGATGAGTTTTCAGAGCTCGCCGGTTTCTGCAACCTCCCAGTATGGGGCCACATATCTTGGTTCACAATCTTACCAGGTTCAACTTTCATGGAAGTAGCACCTATAACTTGTTAGGAGTTAAAATTAGTAAATAATTAGTGTGACTGGGAGGACTGCTTCTTGTAATTGTCTCCCACTTTGGAAGTCTCCAGACAGATAACCCTGCTGGAATAAACTTTCCTACATACTCATATGCTTTCATAAGTTAGTGCGATAAACAAACTGTGATTTGTTTACCATCACCATCTCCTTTCTTATTATCCCTTATTGCCAAGGAATGAGGTCCTTGTCTAGGTACACTTAAAAGAACAGACACTCTCCTTCTACATTACCGTACAAAGGGAATATGGGAAGTTAGCTCTAGGTGGGCTGTCTCCAGGGCAAATGTCTAAAATAAGGCAAAAGTCTCCTAACTGCTAAGACTTTGCAGTCTCAGAATTCTTTTAAACTCTTTCTTACTTTAGGGACATTTTTGTATAGAAATGTCAATTTTATTCACTAACTTTATTTTGTTTATGTGACATGGTTCTGGTAGCGAGGAGCTGCAGGAGTGGCCTCTTTGAGGAGTCCAGAAGCTACCCCATGTTAGATAAGGGCCAGTTCCAGCCAAATCCAAAGGGATCCACCACTGGCCAGAGCTGAGCCAATAAGCAACGTTAGTTGCACCTCTGTGAGTTCATATTTCAGAAAATAAACAACAACAAAAAAAAAACAACACAAAAACAAACAATATTTTTTTAAAAAAAGAACAACAAAACAAAACAAACTTGACCTGCTGGCCATGATACTTTTGATGCAGCCCAGGATACAGTTGGCTTTCTGGGATACAACTGCACATTGCTAGCTCATGTTGAGCTTCTCATCGACCCGCACCTTCAGGTCCTTCTCCTCAGGGCTGCTTTCAATCCATTCTCCACCCAGCCTGCATTTGTGCTGGGATTGCCCTGACCCAGGTGCAGGACCCCCTTGGGTTTGGCCTTGTTGAACTTCATCAAGTTCGCACAGGCCCACCTGTCCTCAAGCCTGTCATTCTGGATGACATTCCTTCCCTTCTATTTGCTGACTGCACAATACAGCTCGGTGTCATTGGCAAACTTGCTGAGGATGCACATGATCCCACTGTCCATGTCACCTACACAAATGTTAAACATTGCCAGTCCCAACACTGACCTCTGAGGAACACCACTCATTACTGATCTCCACTGGACACTGAGCCATTGACCGCAAATCGCTGAGTGAGCTCATCCAGCCAGTTCCTTACCCACTGAGAGGTCCATCCATCAAATCCATGTCTCTCTAATATAGAGACAAGGATGTCATGCGGAGCAGAGTCAAATGCCTTGCACAAGCCCAGGTGGATGATGTTGGTTGCTCTTCCAGAAAGGTCCACCAATGCTTTAACCCCCTACTAGATGTCCAGCAGATTTGTCAAGCATGATCTGCCCTTTGTGAAGCCGTGTTGGCTGTCACCAGTCATCTCCTTATTTTCCATGTGCCTGAGCCTAATTCACAGGAGAATCTGCTCCATGACCTTGCTGGGCACAGAGGTGAGACTGGCCAGCCTGTAGTTCCTCATTTTTATCCTCACTTATGAACTAGTATTATTATGAATAATACTAAGTTAGTATTATTAAGGAGTTTAAATAGAATAAAATATTGCTAAGTGAGGCACATAGATAATACCTTTTTGTAAACTCATCTCTCAATATATTTTTTTATATCATCATATTTTTATATGCATTACATCTTGGGTATAGACAGTGAGGCAGATATGGAGAATCATAGAATCATAGAATGGTTTGGGTTAGAAAGGACCTTAAAGATCATCTAGTTCCAATCCCTTTCATGAGGACACCTTCCACAGGACCAGGTTGCTCAAAGTCCATTTAACCTGGCCTTAAACACTTCCAGGGATGGGGCATCCATAACTTCTCTGGGCAACCTGTTCTATTGCCTCACCACAATCACCATGAAGAATAAATTTATTCTTAATATCTAATCTAAATCTATCCTCTTTCAGTTTAAAGCCTCTTGTACTATTACTACACTCTCTAATAGTCTCTCTTCTGCTTTTGCTTTCTTGTAGGCCCCTATATGTACTGGAGAAATTAAATAGAAAATATGAAATATGTGATTTCCCTGGGGGTTGGTTGTGGGGAGTTCATAAATATCAATGGAGAATCCTTGTTCTCATTACCAGAAAAAAAAAAAAAAAAAAAAAAAAAAAAAAAAAAAAAAAACAGCACTGGATTAGTAGAAATTGTGACCTATTTAAAGGGTCAACTAATCCTTCTTTCCCTCCAGACAGGATAAACTAAAGCTACATTGCTTTTTCACAGATGTTTCATTAATCTGTTTTTTAAAGCCTCCAAAGACAGGCATTCTAAAATTTCTGTGGCAATTTATCCTTGATACTTAACTATTCTTAGCAGAAATTTCTTGCCCTGTAAATCTCCTTAGTAATTCTAGTACATTGTCTACTACAAGAGAAATGGAGAACAGTTTAGTTCTATCCCCTAGGCAGTACATTTTAGGTATTTGAAAATAGTTCAGATATAGCTTTCTTCCGCTTTGTAGTTTAAAATATATCTTTCAAATATTCTTGAATATTTGAATTCTTTCAAATAATTCTTTCAAAATTTCTTTATAGTTCACAGGTGTTTCTTTAGCCTTTGTCTCACTCCTTTCAATTGTGCTTCTTCCACATTTTTAAAGTCTAGTATCCAAAATCAATGAAGAATTTCTGCTAATAACTGGGAAGTGCAAAATGGAACAGAAGGATTACTCACCTTATTTTAATGGTAAATCCACCCGTTTTCACAGCATAGTAGCATAATGTTGATACATGTTTAGCTGTGATGTCCTGATCCTTTTCTAGAGAAATTGCCAAGTTATCTTGTTTCTGTGGAGCTGAGAAGAGTTTGGCTATTGCTCAGACACTAAGACAAGTACAACTGAGAACACAGCAAATGATCATTTGAGGGAACAGGGTCCTGCTGAGGAGGAAGAAAATTAAACATAAAGTGAATGTTTGACTTCACAGTTAAGAAATAGTCATTCAACCCAAAATAAAAACCCAGATCTCCAACAGAAAATAGCTGGAGGTGCAGTCACTACTTCTGACTAATTGTGAAATGCTTCTCTGAGTGAAGTTTCTCATGCTTGTTTATTGTGGACAGAGCAACTGAACCAGAAATATGAGAAAAGGTTAATCTACCCACCAAATGATGACTACATATTTCCTTGCACTAAGATTTTCCTTTCACATTTGGTGATTCTCACTGATAGGAAGAGGTAGATTAGTGCAGCTGGTGTTGACCTAACCACTATGATTAAGGATAACAAAAAATTTTTTTATAAAAATATTAATGGCAAGAGGAGGGACAAGGAGAATCTCCATCCTTTAGTGGACACGGGGTAGAATATGACTACTAAGGACAAGGAAAAGACTGACTTTCTTAATGTCTTATTTACATCTGTCTTTACTAGCCAGACCACTTATCCTCAGAGTACTCTGCCTTCAGACCTGGAAGCCTGGGATGGGGAGCAGAAGAAACCCCACAGAGTTCAGGTGGAAACAGTTCACAGAATCACAGAATCACAGAATCACAGCAGCACAGAATGGGTGGTGTTGGAAAGGACCTCTGAAGATCATCTAGTCCAACCCCCACCCGCAGAGCAGGATCACCTAGAACACCTTGCACAGGATGGCATCCAGGCAGGTTTTGAATATCTTCAGAGAAGGGGACTGTACATTCTCTTTGGGCAATCTGTTGTAGTGCTCTGTCACTGTCTCAGTAAAGTAGTGCCCTTTCATATTTAGCCAGAACCTCCCGTGCTTAAGTTTGTGCCTGTTGCCTCTTGTCCTGTTGCTGGGTATGACTGAAAAGAGACTGGCTTCATCCTCTAAACACCCTCCTTTCAGGTATTTATATATACATTAATGAGATCTCCCCTCGGTCTCCTCTTCTCCAGGCTAAACAGGCCCAGTTCTCTCAGCCTGTACTTGTGTGACAGGTGCTCCAGTCCTCTAATCATCCTAGGAGCCCTCCTCCGAACTCACTCCAGTAGTTCTATGTCCCTCTTGCATTGGGGAGCCTAGAATTGGACACAATGCTCCATGCATGGCCTCACCAGAGCCGAGCAGAGAAAGATGATCACCTCCTTTGAGCTGCTAGCAGCACTCAAATGCAACCCAACATCTGTTTGGCCTTTTTGGCCACAAGGGCACATTGCTGCCCTCCTGGTCAGCCTGCTGTCCACCAGGACTGCCAGGTCCCACTCTGCAGAGCTGCTGTCCAGCAGGTCACCCCCAAGCCTATAGTTGTGCTTGGGTTTATTCCTCCCTAGGTGCAGGACCCTGCACTTGCCCTTGTTGAACCTCTCAGACCAATTCTCCAGTCTGTCAAGGTCTCTCTGAATGGCAGCACAGCCCTCTGGGATACCAGCTACTCCTCCAGGCCTTGTGTCATCAGCAAACTTGCTGAGGGTGCACTCTATTCCATTGTCCAAGTCCTAATGATTTTATCATTCTATGATTCTATGATTCTTCTATGATTCTAACTGGTGTTGTTGTAGCAGTAAGTACACTTTGGTTTCATGCTTTAGGTATTAATGCAAACAAGGCATTTTCATAGAATCATGGTATCATAGAATCATTAAAGTTGGAAAAGACCTCCAAGATCATCTGGTCCAACCAACACCCTACCAACCAGTATCACCCACTAAACCAGGTCCCTAAGTAACAGGTCCAACCCTACCTTAAACACCCTTAGGGATAATGACTTCACCACCCTCCTGGGCAACCCATTCCAAAGCCTGACTACTGTTTATGAGAATAAATGTCTCCTAATTTCCAACCTAAACATCCCCTGGAGCAACTTGAGGCCATTCGCTCTACTTTTTGTCAGTACCTGATGAACAGCAGGTGTTTTTTTATGATCTCTGAGTGCTGATGACATAAGGAAGGCCAGAGAAAGGTTTGTGAGACAAAATTTAAGCTCTTAGATGTGAAACTTAAGAACCTTGCATTATCTTTCTTTACAGTCTGATTAATCTCATGGGGTAAGAGAAAGAAGAGGTTAGCACTGAGCATGAACTGGAAAAATATGGTAGAAAGAGAAGCCCAATGACTAGGAGTGAAAGAACTTTGGGGATCTATGGAATTTACACTTTTAACATGACTAATGTACATGCACATATTGGATATGTTGAGTAACCACCTCACACAGCAGAGTGGACAAGGGAACCCAATATTTTGTGGCCGCTAGAAAAACTTCTCAAAACTTGGAATTTGCACAACACATGCGAAAGAAGAACACATGCTAATAATCCAGGAAACATCTGTATGTCTGTTTGTGAATCCAAAGTGCTTATCTATCTTGAATGCTACATGCAGCTCTGGCCTCTCCATCTTAAAAAATTAAAATAATAAAATAAAATAAAATAAAATAAAATAAAATAAAATAAAATAAAATAAAATAAATAAAATAAAAAAGTCCTTGTCTTTTTTTTTAATATTCAAGGATAACCTCCTCCAAACTCAGGAGAGATGCATCCCAACAAAGAGGGACTGGAATTAGATGGTCTTTAAGGTCCCTTCCAACACAAGTCATACTACGATTCTATGGTTCTATGACAGGCAGGAGAGATGAGAAGGAGCTTTCGCCCTCTAGGTCAATGGATGAACATGGAGCTCCTGACCAAACTCAAGCAGAAAAAGGATGCCTACATAGGGTGGAAGAAAGCAGAGATATCGTGGGTGGGATACAGAGATATCGCCTGGGCAGCCAGGAATTAGGTTAGGAAAGCCAAAACCCTTTTAGAACTAAATTTGGCTAGAGATATCAGGGGCAAGAAGAAAGGCTTCTATAGGTATGTCAGCGATAAAAGGAAGGCTAGAGAAACTGTGGGCCCTCTCTGGAAGGAAATGGAAGATCTGGTCACCCAGGATATGGAGAAGGCTGAGGTACTCCATGAACTTTTTGCCTCAGTCTTCACCAACAGGAGCTCCAGCCACATAGCCCAGGGCGCAGAAGGCAAAGTCAGGGACTGGAAGAATGCTGAACTGCCCGCTGTAGGAGAAGATCAGATTTGAGACCAACTAAGGAACCTAAAGGTGCACAAGTCCATGGGATCTGATGAGATGCATCCACGGGTCCTGAGTGAACTAGTGGATGTAGCTACTAAGCTACAATCCATCAGATTTGAGAAGTTGTGTCAGTCCAGTGGAGTTCCCACTGACTGGAATAAGGGAAACATAACCCACATTTTTAAAAAGTGTAAAAGGGAAGACCCAGGGAATTATAGGCCGGACAGTCTCACCTCTGTGCCCAGCAAGATCATGGAGCACCACTCAACCAGGGTGTGGTCACTGCAGCCCAGACTGACTCCAGTCTTAACCTCTTTAATGAGTTCGTCTGCATTGGTGGGCACCAGGCCCAGTAACGTTGCTCCTCTGATTGGATTGTCTGATACCTTGACTGGGAAGTTACCCTTGAATCCAGGAGTCTCTTGAATTGCTTACAGCCTGCTATGTAGCTTTCCCAGCAGGCACCCAGGAGGTTGAAATCCCCCATTGTGATGAAAGCCTGTGAGCATGACACTCCTTGTAGCTAAAGCAAGATGGCCTTACAAGCAGGCTCCTCTTGATCAGGTGGCCTGTAGTAGAACACAACCGCAAGGCATGTAGTATACCACACCCTCTTCTCTCTTTTCTGTGCTGCATGCATTGGTGTAGAGGCACTTCAGCTGGGCTATCGGTTACACAACCTTTTCAGAGGAACGCTTCCTGATTGGTTTAAGACAGCTCCCTACAAGACATTATAGTAATAAGATAGCTCCCTTCAGACGCTTGTACAGCGCTGCTCCTCCCCTATCACGTCGGGGTTACCGTTGAAGGGATACAAGACGTGCACTCCTGATGGCTCTTGAAAAGGAGACATTTATTGCCCTTTTTTACTGCTACATGCACTTTCCCTGGAGCCCCAAGTGCTGTCTACACGCCCGAATCTGTCATACAATTTTAGTTAGAGACCCTCAGACACGCTCCTCGAGCCAGCCAGCAATTGGCCACTGCCCAAAGCTCATCCTTAACACTGTAACCAATTAACTTTATCTCAATCTTGCTCAAGTTTTTGTTTCTACTGCTTGTTTCCTCATTATCTCTAATTCAGGGATGTGCGAAACAGCGCAGAGCCACCTGTGAATTCCTTTCCCATGGGAATCAAATACAAGGTGACAGGAAATAGCAGCCAAGCTGTTAATTTTAGCTTGTACTGTGCATGCAGTTGGGGTTGTGTTTCCTTTTTTTTTTTTTTTTTTTTTTTTTTGACTATACACAGGGAATATAAATACAGTAAGATTTTGCATTATTTTTATGCCTGCTTTGCAATATATTCAGTGGCACGTGCACAGCTGAAAAGCAAAATATGTCTCTCAAATTGGGGCTCTAATGCCATATGTTTGTTTGTTTGTTTGTTTGTTTCCCTTTTCTCCTCTGTCTCCCATATCTCCCTCATTCCCCAACCTTTTGTTCCTGTAAGGCCCCATCAGTCCTAGCACTGGCAGACTATTCTGATAAATTGTTGCAGGTTCCCCAGGCTTTGATCTGCCAATTTATATTGGGAATCACTTCTTAAAACAGTGATGGGGACATTTTCCTCACACTGGTGCAATGTATCTTCTCATATGCACTAAATCCAGATGAGTGGAAGTTCCATGGATCAATGAGTGACAATGGCAGTGAATCATTTAGTGACTTACTTAATCATGTGAGTGCCTTTAAGGGTGGTGAGGCACTGGAACAGCTTTCCAAGAGACATTGTGGATGCCCTGTCTCTGGAAGTGTTTAAAGCCAGGTTAGATGGGATTTTGAGCACCCTGGTGTAGTGGAAGATGTATCTGCCCATGGCGGGGGGGGGGGGGGGGGGGGTTGAAATTTGACGACCTTTATGGTCCCTTCCAGCACGAACCATTCTGTGATTCTATGATTCTTCATTGGCCCTTGTTGAAGCTGTGCTGGCAGTCTCACAGCACCTCCCTGTCCTGCGTGTGCTTTAACATTGCTTCCAGAATCATTAAGTGACCCATTAAGTGAATCATTAAGTGAAACATTGGTATATGGAAGCAGTCTCTTGCTTTACTCCACCCATAATAGTAGCAGAAAGCATTGACATTTGAAGCATAAATTTTATTCAGGTCATAAGCAGGGACAAGAGATGGACAAAATCAAACGTCCTCTTCTGTCTTCATCTTTTCCCTAATCCCTGAGGCAACAATGGCAAAGAACAGCTCAGGGAAGAAGGTGCGAATGTAAACTGCTGCTCTGGGGATAGGGTTGGCCATAAGTACCTCCTGCTTCTTACTATTCACTGTGCGCAAGACTTCTTCTGCCACCTCCACTGGATGCACACCGTATTCCACCTTTCTGAAAAAGACTGTAAAATCAAACAAAAGGAATGAGAAATACAGACTTGCAGGCACACCTTTGGCAATGGTAGTGAAAGGATATACAGTTGGTGCATCAGTTAAGTCAGTTAAGTTCCTACACACTTTCAATTTCTTCTCTTCCCCTCTTTCATATTTCCTGACCATACACTCTAAGATCTTCCGTAAGGGAATGAGCAACTTGATTGCAATTGAAGTCTTCCTTGTGATCGTACCCACCTCTACCTGTATGCACTGCTTTATTTCTTTTCTCACATGATGTTTTCCCTTTACGTGTTCCTCCTTTTTTTCACCATGCTCCTCTTCTCCAATATCTCTTTTCTTTTGCTCCTCTAACCTGTATATCTTTTCTGTTATTTCCATTCTTTTCTTTGTGCTCCCTTCTTCTTCCTGGGAAAAGTTTCCATACTGCTATATGGGTCTCTTTAAAATATGTTCCTTACATTTCCAAATTGATGCCTCCCAATTGCCAGATGCTGGTTGGTGATGGTATGAATAGATGAATGTTGGATTCACAGTGCTGACAGAAATATCAAATTCTTCCATTTCAGCTCTAAGACAATCAAAAAAGCCTACAGCAGCATGTTTAGAAGCAGCATCTAAAAGAAAGAAAAGAAATATAAGGGTGTTTGGATGTATTGATATGAATATATGATAGTGTTCCATAAAGCATCGATGTTTAGAAAACTGATCAGGGAATGATTAGCCAAAAGACAGAAGAGTGGTCAATGATTTCAGCCAGCGAAATTTTCATATGACATTTTGAAAACAAACAAAAGCAAATGATATGTATAGGACTCATCCAGTATATGTATGAGTCTCCCTATGCGTATGAAAGAGTATGTGTCTGGTTCTCCCAGTTAGAAACATTAAGTTCATGGTTCAAGAACTCTATCATCTCTGCAGTTTGAAACTGTCTTTGGTAGACAGACAGCTGAAACAGATGAGTCTCCACATCATATGATGCTGCAGTTTGTGACACATCAATGAAATACAGTGAGATACATAGCCATTCCTGGAATGCAGGTCTACTAGTGTTTTGCAAACAAATTAGGCCTTGGTTTTCCAGCAGGAATGACTGAGGTTTTTATTATCAAAGTTAATTTTAAAGTAAATGATTGTGACAGATGTTTTTTCAGTTGCTGTTGGCCCCTTTTTATTGACAACGGTATTAAGGGTAATAGTCTATGAATCCTGACCAAAAACTAGAACTTCGTGCTAAGAGCTGCAAAGCACTCATTCATCCTGTTTTTGACTTGGTTTATGCTGGAAAACCATCTGTCCAGAATACAATCTAAAAAATGTCATGCAAGCTTCAGGAATGGCAAGAAACTCCCTTCATTTGTTTTGAAATTCTACTTCTGTCAGTTTCATTTCATGCAGTATAGATATAGGTAGAGGTATTGTAAAAATTTTCTCTTTTATACTCGTGATTTTATACATCTAGAGCATATCCTGAAACAACTGGCTGTTTCCTAGATGAAAACCATTTCACATGTTCCATCAATGTGTTGTTTCTTTTCTGAACCTTTTTTGCAGTTCTTACACTTCCTACTATATTACTTTTGTAATTGATATATCAGGAAGACACTACCAAGCCTGGTAAAAACAGAAGGTTACCACCCATTAGTACTCATGTACGAATATAGAACAAATCTGCAACAAGGTCTGAAATATCAAAAGGGATTTTATGTCCCTTAAAAAGATGTTGAAGGGATCAAGTGTGCAGGTAGTGTTCTCTTTCCTCCCAGCTGGAGAATGGGACCGAAGAAGAAGGACATGAATGGATCAGGTGAATGATTGCATGTGTGGCTGGTGCCATGCTCAAGGTTTTCGGTTCTATGATCTGAGGCACACCTTCAAGGGATTCACCACTGTTTAAGTAAACTATAACTGTACCTTAAGAAAAGTACAAAAGTACAAAGTACAAAAAGTGAGAATACAGAAGAACAGGCAGTAGTATTACAATTTCTGCCACCTTGGCACTGGCTACAACACTGCAGCCAAGTCATTACTTTAGGTCTTCATGCAGCTATGTGATTAACTCAATCCAGATTATGAAATACCATGCTGAAGCATTTTGACAGTTTCTGCCTCATCTGTTTTCATCTCTGGGTGGTGAAGGAAGAATTATATTCCTCACTGCCCTGTCAGTTTCATGAGAGAAAAAACATTAATTTTTTGCTGAGGCGATCGGCTCCGGGGCAGACGTGTTCTGCAGCGGAGCAGGGGACCGAGGCGGGCAGGGCTTTTTGTCCGGCATCGAGGCCACTCGGGGGAGCCGCCGGGACCCGGCTGTCCTCGCGAGGGAGGCTGATGAGGCGAGGGCGGAGCCAGCAGCGCCCCCTCCCAGGCTGTTTAAAAGCTGCCCCTAGGGAGCGGGAGCGACCAGGAGCGCGGTGAACAGGACGGGCAAACAGGGCGTGGCACGTCGAAGGGCGTGGCAGTTTGCGCGGCAGTTCGCGCGGGCAGGGCGAGCGCGGGGCTCATCGTCGCTCTGTTGCAGCTGCCTCTCCCTTCGGTGCTTGTAACCTGCTTGCGTAGAACCTGACCATGGTATCGACCAGGCAGAAAACCGTGGCCTCCGCATCTCGTGAGGCATCTCCAGCCACGGTCGCCAGTGTGGCTACTCAGACGGAGGGCTCGGGGAAACACGCAGCCGTCCAGGTCCTGGGCTGCAGAGTGTGCCCCAGCCTTCTGTCGGTCTCTGACAGCAGTGGTGGGTATGCCTGTGGGAGGTGTGCCCAGGTTGAAGAACTGCTCAGCCAGGTAGCGGAGCTCCGGGAGGAGGTGAACAGGCTCAGGAGCATCAGGGAATCAGAGAGGGAAATTGACTGGTGGAGGTGCGCTCTACCCTCTCTGAGGCAGGCTCACGAGACTGCCACGGCACAGGCGTCTCCTGTTACGCAGAAGACGGAGGTTCACTCCTCCAGCCAGGCAGCGGGAGGAGACCTAGATCAAGGGGGGGAATGGAGGCAGGTGCCTATTCGGGGTGGTAGGCGAGCCCTCTCTCTGCCCACCTCACCTTCTCATCCACCCTTAAATAATCGATATGAAGGACTAGAGCAAGACAATCTAAATGACAAAGTAGACAAACACCCGTCCCAGTTGGAGGGGGCGCCTAAGACAATGCGACCTACACGTCGCATTGCCACATCATCCTTCAAAAAAGAAAGAAGGGCTATTGTTATGGGGGGCTCCCTCCTGAAAGGGACAGAGGGACCGATATGCCGACCGGACCCAACCCGCAGAGAAGTCTGTTGCCTCCCTGGGGCTCGGGTGAGAGACTTTGCCAAGAAAGTCAAGCGCCTGGTACGGCCCACTGACTACTACCCGCTACTGGTCTTTCAGGCTGGTAGCGATGAAGTAGCAACGAGAAGTCCGAAGGCGATCAAAAGAGACTTTAGGGATTTGGGGCGACTACTTAGAGGATCAGGGGCGCAGGTGGTGTTTGCCTCTGTCCTTCCGATAGGGGGGATCGAAGCTGAAAGACGTACTGTTCACATAAACTCGTGGCTTCGAGACTGGTGTGACCGGCAGAATTTTGGTTTCTTTGATCATGGGAAGGTCTATGCTACACCGGGCCTGATGGCACCGGATGGGATGCGCCTCTCTTGGAGAGGGGTAAGGATCTTAGGTCAGGAGTTGGCAGGGCTGATAGATAGGGCTTTAAACTAGAGTCGAAGGGGGAAGGGGCTAAAACCAGGCACGCCGGTGAAGACCTAAGGGATGGTACGCTAGAATCAGAGGGGCTGTGTGCCAGTGGGGTCCTTTGGTCAGATCCACAAGGTGCTGAGTGTAAGGAGACGCACCTGAAGTGCTTTTACACAAACGCACGCAGTATGAGGAATAAAATAGATGAGCTAGAAGTCCTGGCCCAGTCCCGCAACTACGACATCATCGGCATAAGCGAAACCTGGTGGGATGAGTCCTGTGACTGGGGTGTTGCGATAGATGGTTACAGGCTCTTCAGGAGGGACAGGCAGGGTAGGCGAGGTGGTGGGGTGGCGATGTATGTGAAGCAGGGGCTGGACTGTGTGGAACTTCAGGTCGGCGATGGCAAAGTTGAGAGCCTCTGGGTAAGGATCAAGGGACGAACGAATAAAGGGGATGTAGTTGTGGGAGTCTATTACAGACCGCCTGGCCAGGATGATAGCACCGATAAATTATTCTTTACAGAACTAAGAGAGGCCTCGAGATTAACTCCCCTTGTCCTTATGGGGGACTTCAACTTGCCGGACGTTAACTGGGAGTGCCACACGGCTGACACGAGCAAGTCCAGGAGGTTCATGAAGCACCTAGATGATAACTTCTTGGTACAGGTGCTAACGGAGCCAACTAGGAAAGGTGCCCTCCTAGACCTGTTGCTAGAAAACAGAGAGGGTCTGGTGGGAGATGTGGTGATTGGTGGCCGCCTCGGTCATAGCGACCATGAAGTGGTTGAGTTCAAAATTTATGGTGACAGAAGGAAAAGTGCCACCAAAACCTCATCCCTAGATATGGGGAAAGCGGACTTCAGGCTGCTCAGGGAACTAGTCAGTAAGGTCCCCTGGGAAACTGCTCTTGAAGGCCTCGATGTCCACCAGTGCTGGTCACTCTTTAAGCGATGCCTCCTAGAAGCACAAGATAAGGCAATTCCAAAATATCGCAAGTCAGGCAGGCGGGGCAGGAGGCCGGCGTGGCTGACCAGGAACGTTCTAATGGAGATTAGGCGGAAACAGAGAGTGTTTCGCTACTGGAAGGAGGGCCAGGTGTCATGGAAAGAATACAGGGATGCTGTTCGTGTTTGTAGGGAGAAAGTTCGAGTGGCCAAAGCACAGCTAGAGTTGAAGCTGGCTGTGTCTGTGAGAGAAAATAAAAAGGGTTTTTTTAGATATGTAAATGGAAAAAGGAGAACTAAAGAAAACATAGGGCCGCTCCTTGATAGGGAAGGTCTCCTCACAGACGATGACGTAGGCAAAGCAGAGACGCTTAACGCCTTCTTTGCCTCTGTCTTCAATGCCGATGATGGGCTTCGGGACCCAGGGTGCCCTGAGCTGGAGGACCGGGACGGTGGGGATGACAAACTCCCAACTGACCCTGAACGTGTGCGGGATTTGCTACTCCACCTGGATCCCTACAAGTCCATGGGTCCGGATGGGATTCATCCCCGGGTGCTGAAAGAGCTGGCGGATGTCATCGCGGAACCTCTCTCAATTATTTTTCAACGATCCTGGGAATTTGGAGAGGTCCCGGTAGACTGGAAGCTGGCAAATGTTGTGCCGATTTTCAAGAAGGGTCAGAAAGAAGATCCTAGCAATTACAGGCCTGTCAGTCTCACGTCAGTGCCTGGTAAAATCATGGAGAAGTTGGTTCTCGGACTTATTGAGGCGCACCTGGGGGACAAAGCAGTCATTGGTCCCAGCCAGCATGGGTTTGTGAAGGGTAGGTCCTGCCTAACTAACCTGATTTCCTTTTATGATAAGATCACCCGTATGGTGGACCAAGGGAAACCAGCTGATGTGATTTTTTTGGACTTCAGCAAGGCTTTTGACACGGTTTCCCATAGGATCCTACTGGACAAAATGTCCACCATACAGCTAAATAAAAACATCATACGATGGGTGAGCAATTGGCTAACGGGCAGGGCCCAAAGGGTTATGGTAAATGGAGCTGCGTCAGGCTGGCGGGCGGTCACCAGTGGGGTCCCTCAAGGCTCCATTTTAGGGCCGGTACTTTTCAATATTTTTATAAATGATCTGGATGTAGGAATAGAGGGTATTTTGAGCAAGTTTGCTGATGACACCAAACTTGGAGGAGTTGTGGACTCAAATGAGGGCGTAAAGGCCTTGCAGAGGGATCTGGACAGGTTGGAGAGCTGGGCGATCACCAACCGCATGAAGTTCAATAAGAGCAAGTGCCGGGTCCTGCACCTGGGACGGGGAAACCCTGGCTGCATGTACAGACTGGGCGATGAGACGCTGGAGAGCAGCCTAGAAGAGAGGGATCTGGGGGTCGTGGTAGACAGCAAGTTGAATATGAGCCAGCAGTGTGCCCTGGCAGCCAGGAGGGCCAATCGTATCCTGGGGTGCATCAAGCACGGCATCGCTAGTAGGTCAAGGGAGGTGATTGTCCCGCTCTACTCTGCGCTGGTGCGGCCTCACCTCGAGTACTGTGTGCAGTTCTGGGCACCACAGTATAAAAAGGACATGAAACTGTTGGAAAGTGTCCAGAGGAGGGCTACGAAGATGGTGAAAGGCCTGGAGGGGAAGACGTACGAGGAACGGCTGAGGTCACTGGGCCTGTTCAGCCTGGAGAAGAGGAGGCTGAGGGGAGACCTCATCGCAGTCTACAACTTCCTCGTAAGGGGGTGTCAAGAGGCAGGAGACCTTTTCTCCATTAACACTAGTGACAGGACCCGCGGGAACGGGGTTAAGCTCAGGCAGGGGAAATTTAGGCTGGACGTCAGGAGGGGGTTCTTCACAGAGAGGGTGGTTGCACACTGGAACAGGCTCCCCAGGGAAGTGGTCACTGCACCGAGCCTGTCTGAATTTAAGAAGAGATTGGACTGTGAACTTAGGCACATGGTGTGAACTTTTGGGTAGACCTGTGCGGTGTCGAGAGTTGGACTTGATGATCCTTAAGGGTCCCTTCCAACTCAGGATATTCTATGATTCTATGATTAATGACTGATATCTCATAGGCATCTTTTAGGGATACTATCTTGTAGGGAGTTATCTTATTACTATAATGTCTTGTAGGGAGCTGTCTTAAAGCAATTAGGAAGCGTTCCTCTGAAAAGGTTGTGTAACCGATAGCCCAGCTGAAGTGCCTCTACACCAATGCATGCAGCACAGAAAAGAGAGAAGAGGGGCTGGAAACCACGGTGTAATTTGAAAACTATGATCTAAATGCTATCAAGGAAACATGGTGGGAAAAATCACACAACTGGACAAGACCAATTGAGTGTTACAAACTTTTCAGAAGAGACAGGCAGGGAAGGAGGGATGGGATGTTGCCCTCTATGTTAGAGAATGGATTGACTGCAAAGAGATGCCTCTGACAAAGAGCTATGGACAGGTTGAGAGCTTCTGGGATAAAAAAAAAGGCCAAACAACTTGCGGTTGTGTTCTACTACAGGCCACCTGATCAAGAGGAGCCTGCTTGTAAGGCCATCTTGCTTTAGCTACAAGGAGTGTCATGCTCACAGGCTTTCATCACAATGGGGGATTTCAACCTCCTGGGTGCCTGCTGGGAAAGCTACATAGCAGGCTGTAAGCAATTCAAGAGACTCCTGGATTCAAGGGTAACTTCCCAGTCAAGGTATCAGACAATCCAATCAGAGGAGCAACGTTACTGGGCCTGGTGCCCACCAATGCAGACGAACTCATTAAAGAGGTTAAGACTGGAGTCAGTCTGGGCTGCAGTGACCACACCCTGGTTGAGTGGTGCTCCATGATCTTGCTGGGCACAGAGGTGAGACTGTCCGGCCTATAATTCCCTGGGTCTTCCCTTTTACACTTTTTAAAAATGTGGGTTATGTTTCCCTTATTCCAGTCAGTGGGAACTCCACTGGACTGACACAACTTCTCAAATCTGATGGATTGTAGCTTAGTAGCTACATCCACTAGTTCACTCAGGACCCGTGGATGCATCTCATCAGATCCCATGGACTTGTGCACCTTTAGGTTCCTTAGTTGGTCTCAAATCTGATCTTCTCCTACAGCGGGCAGTTCAGCATTCTTCCAGTCCCTGACTTTGCCTTCTGCGCCCTGGGCTATGTGGCTGGAGCTCCTGTTGGTGAAGACTGAGGCAAAAAGTTCATGGAGTACCTCAGCCTTCTCCATATCCTGGGTGACCAGATCTTCCATTTCCTTCCAGAGAGGGCCCACAGTTTCTCTAGCCTTCCTTTTATCGCTGACATACCTATAGAAGCCTTTCTTCTTGCCCCTGATATCTCTAGCCAAATTTAGTTCTAAAAGGGTTTTGGCTTTCCTAACCTAATTCCTGGCTGCCCAGGCGATATCTCTGTATCCCACCCACGATATCTCTGCTTTCTTCCACCCTATGTAGGCATCCTTTTTCTGCTTGAGTTTGGTCAGGAGCTCCATGTTCATCCATTGACCTAGAGGGCGAAAGCTCCTTCTCATCTCTCCTGCCTGTCATAGAACCATAGAATCGTAGTATGACTTGTGTTGGAAGGGACCTTAAAGACCATCTAATTCCAGTCCCTCTTTGTTGGGATGCATCTCTCCTGAGTTTGGAGGAGGTTATCCTTGAATATTAACCAGATTTTTTGGGCTTCTCTTCCCTCCAGGACTTTGTGCCATGGTACTGTATTGGGTTAATGTGGCTTATTTTTATTTTTATTTTTATTTTTATTTTTATTTTTATTTTTATTTTTATTTTTATTTTTATTTTTATTTTTATTTTTTGGGGGGTAGGGGGGTGGGTTGTAGGAGTGGCCTCTGTGAGAAGAGTTAGATAAGAGACAGTTTTAGCTGGCTCCAAAGGGACCCACTGCTGGCCAGAGCCAAACCAACAAGCACTGCACAACAGCATCTGAGAGAGTGAGGAGTTAGGAACAGCACTGCAGACACCAAGGTCCATTAACAAGGAGGGGGAGGAGGTGCTCTAGGCACTAGAGTAGAAGTTCCCCTGCAGGCTGTGGAGAGGAGCATGGTGGAGCTGGCTGTTGCCCTGCAGACCGTGGTGTACCATGGTGGAGAAGGTTTCCATGCTGCAGACCATGGAGGAGCCCATAGTGGAGCAGGTGGATTTGCCTGAAGGAGGCTGTAACCTATGGAGAGCCCGTGCAGGAGCAGGCCCTGGGTGGGAGCTGCAGGATGTGGAGACGAGACCACTCATGAGCAGGAGATCTGAGGGGAGCAGCTGCTTGTGGGGGACCCATGTTGAAGCAGTTCTTGAAGAGCTCCTGCCTGTGGGAATCATAGAATCATAGAATCATAGAATATCCTGAGTTGGAAGGGACCCTTAAGGATCATCAAGTCCAACTCTTGACACCGCACAGGTCTACCCAAAAGTTCAGACCATGTGCCTAAGTGCACAGTCCAATCTCTTCTTAAATTCAGACAGGCTCGGTGCAGTGACCACTTCCCTGGGGAGCCTGTTCCAGTGTGCAACCACCCTCTCTGTGAAGAACCTCTTCCTGACGTCCAGCCTAAATTTCCCCTGCCTGAGCTTAACCCTGTTCCCGCGGGTCCTGTAACTAGTGTTAATGGAGAAAAGGTCTCCTGCCTCTCGACACCCCCTTACGAGGAAGTTGTAGACTGTGATGAGGTCTCCCCTCAGCCTCCTCTTCTCCAGGCTGAACAGGCCCAGTGACCTCAGCCGTTCCTTGTACGTCTTCCCCTCAAGGCCTTTCACCATCTTCGTAGCCCTCCTCTGGACACTTTCCAACAGTTTCATGTCCTTTTTATACTGTGGTGCCCAGAACTGCACACAGTACTCGAGGTGAGGCCGCACCAGCGCAGAGTAGAGCGGGACAATCACCTCCCTTGACCTACTAGCGATGCCGTGCTTGATGCACCCCAGGACACGATTGGCCCTCCTGGCTGCCAGGGCACACTGCTGGCTCATATTCAACTTGCTGTCTACCACGACCCCCAGATCCCTCTCTTCTAGGCTGCTCTCCAGCGTCTCATCGCCCAGTCTGTACATGCAGCCAGGGTTTCCCCGTCCCAGGTGCAGGACCCGGCACTTGCTCTTATTGAACTTCATGCGGTTGGTGACCGCCCAGCTCTCCAACCTGTCCAGATCCAGATCCCTCTGTAAGGCCTTTACGCCCTCATTTGAGTCTACAACTCCTCCAAGTTTGGTGTCATCAGCAAACTTGCTCAAAATACCCTCTATTCCTACATCTAGATCGTTTATAAAAATATTGAAAAGTACCGGCCCTAAAATGGAGCCTTGAGGGACCCCACTGGTGACCGCCCGCCAGCCTGACACAGCCCCATTTACCATAACCCTTTGGGCCCTGCCCGTTAGCCAATTGCTCACCCATCGTATGATGTTTTTATTTAGCTGTATGGTGGACATTTTGTCCAGTAGGATCCTATGGGAAACCGTGTCAAAAGCCTTGCTGAAGTCCAAAAAAAATCACATCAGCTGGTTTCCCTTGGTCCACCATACGGGTGATCTTATCATAAAAGGAAATCAGGTTAGTTAGGCAGGACCTACCCTTCACAAACCCATGCTGGCTGGGACCAATGACTGCTTTGTCCCCCAGGTGCGCCTCAATAAGTTCGAGAACCAACTTCTCCATGATTTTACCAGGCACTGATGTGAGACTGACAGGCCTGTAATTGCTAGGGTCTTCTTTCTGACCCTTCTTGAAAATCGGCACAACATTTGCCAGCTTCCAGTCTACCGGGACCTCTCCAAATTCCCAGGATCATTGAAAAATAATTGAAAGAGGTTCCGCGATGACGTCCGCCAGCTGTTTAAGCACCCGGGGATGAATCCCATCCGGACCCATGGACTTGTAGGGAAGGATCAGTTTGGGAAGGATGGCATCCCATGAGAGGGACCACATGCTGGAGCAGGGGAAGAGAGTGACTATGAAGGAGCAGTGGAGATGAAACATCATGGACTGACCACAGCCCCCGTTCCCTGTTCCCCTTGCATCCTCCTGCCCCCCTTGCTTGGCAGGAGGATGTAGAAGAGGGTGGATGGGGAGAAGGTAGTTTTAATTAATTTTTTTTTTTTCCAGTTTCTCACTGCTCTAGTTTGTTAGTAATAGGTATCACATTAATCTCCCAATGCTGAGTCTGTTTTCCCTGTGATGATAATTGTTGAGTAATCTCTCTGTCCTCATCTCAACCCTTGAGCTCTTTTCTTCATATTTTCTCCCCCTTTCCCTTTGAGGAGGGGAAGTGAGAGAGCAGTTGTGGTGGAGATCAGCTGCCTAGCCAAGTAAAACCACCACACCCACATCAGGAATCATAGAATCATAGAATAATTTGAGTTCTACCTTCTTTTAGTTCAAATCCAGTATCTTTCTGTGCTATCGCTACACTCCCTGATAATGACTCTCTCCCCATCTTTCCTGTAGGTCCCCTTCAAACACTGGAAGGCTGCTGACACGTCTGTGTCTTGTGCTGTGGATCCTAGAGCTGAACACAGTACTCCAGGTGGGGTCTTATGAGAGCAGAGAAGAAGAGGAGAATCACCTCTCTCTACCTTCTGGCCACACTTCTTTTGATGCAGCCCAGGACACAGCTGACTTTCTGGACTGCAATTGCACATTGCTAGCTCATGCTGAGCTTCTCATCCACCAGCACCCAAAGGTCCTTTTTATCATGTGCTGTTTTCAAATAATTCCCTACCCAGCCTGTATTTGTGTTTAGAATTGCCCCAAAACAAGTGCAGGACACTTATACTTGGGCTTGATCCCTCTGGATGGCATCCTCCAGCACCACACAGTCTGTTGTCATTGGCAAACTTTCTGAGGGTGTACTCAGTAATTCTGTGATCATAATTCCTTTGAGATGGAGGCACCGGAATTGCCCACAATGTTCAATATGTGGGTGCTGTATAGATTTATACAAAGGCATTATGGTAGGATTTTTTTTCTCTATTATTTTTCTTACAGTTTCTGTCACTGTAATTTGCTTTCATGAATCCTTTCATGTATGTGTCACAATCCCAAGGTCTTGTGGGACTTCTGTTTCAGTCTGTCACCTACTCTGACCTCATGTCTCAGTGAAAATTCTCTATTTACATCTATCTTATATATTCTGTCTATCTTTGTATTTTATGAATTGTAAGACCTTTCATCATAATTCAAGACAGCTTAGCTTCATTAGGACCTTTGAGTGAAACACCTTCCTGAAAATTTTATGGAAAGCCAAGCAGAATGCAATAAATGCATCTCCTTTTATTCTCCTGTAGAGAACTCCATTAAGCGCATGAGTCATGAGCTCTCTATACAAAGCAGTAGTTAATCTCTACCATTATGTTATATTTATACAGTTACTTTCTTATTTACTGTTTCTACTAAAATACCCAGTGCAGATATGTACTAGGTTTGGCTGGGATGGAGTTAACTCTCCCCACAGCGAGACCATGAAGTGCTGTGCTTTGCACTTGCAGTTACAACGGTATTGATACTGCTCCAATGTTTTGGCTACTGCTGAGCAATGCTGGCACAACATAAAGACTGTGTCTCCAACCTCCACCCTCACACCTAAAGGCTAGTAAGCTGGGTGTGGGCAAGAAGTGGGGAAGGAACTTTGCCAGGACAGCTGATCTACACTGGTTAAAAGGTTATTCCACACTGTATGGCATCATGCTCAACATAAAAGCTGAGGAAGGGGAAGAAGGGAGGGACTCTCATTATGAAAGTGTTGGTTTTCCAAGCAACCACTATATATATTGAGGCCCTGATTCCTAAAATGTGGCTGAACATCACTTGCTGATAGGAATAATTTTCTCCTTTTCCTTCCATGCGGCCTTTGCTTTTTTTATTTTTTCCTTTCCTTTGTTTTCTTTTTCCCCTTCCTTCTCCTTTAATTGAAATGTTTCTCATTTCAATCCATGAGCCATTTTTCATCATATTTTCTCCCCCTATTCTTTTCAGGAGGGGAGTGAGAGAGCAGTGTGGTGGAACTTAGCTACCTATCAGTGTGAAGCCAACACAAGATATTAGAACTATAGGTCTGTTGTCCCCTGAATCCCTCCCAAGAACTTAAAAAACCTTGCTGTCACATTTGATACCTTCCTATCCACAGGCACCTTAGGCAGAAATTAAGCTTCACAGTACTTTAACTGTTTCTCCTTGAGTTCCACTTCTTATTCTTACTGAATAAGGATGCAAATTGCCATTTTTAATAACTAAATATTAATGGAATATTCACAATTTACACATTAGAATGAATATTTTATAAATGTATACTTTTGAATTTATGTTATATGAATGTATAACTTACAAGCTGCACGAAATGGGATTCCTATTTTTCCTTGGATACTATTAATTAGAACAATTTGGCCAGTTCTTCTTGAGATCATGTTGGGAAGAATGGCTGAAAAAAGAAATAGAAAGAAAAAGTCAAGAAATTAAAAGAGTGCAATATATTTATTGGGGAAAAAAAAAGTGACAGCTGCATTAAAGATAGCAGCATTTTAACAAATTATAGAATCATAGAACATCCTGAGTTGGAACGGCCCACAAGGATCCAAGTCCTGACTCCACAGAGGGTCTTCTGCCCTATTTGCTTCACTTAACAACATTTTGGAATTGCATGTTCCTGTGCTCTTAAGAGGTTGTATTTAAAAAGCGATCAGCACTGGTGGGCCTCAATACCTTCAAAAGCTGTTTCCCAACAATCCTCACTAACTAGTTCCCCGAGCAGCCTTAAATCTGCTCTCCCAATATCAAGGGATGAGGTTTTGGTGGCAGTTTTCCTCTGTTACCAAAGGTCCCCTCCTGCCTGTTGGTGAGAGGGAAGATTGTGTTGTGGCTGGCTGACAAATGTGTCTCAGGGATGGTAGTGTATGATTCCAACAGTCATCTCCTTCTCTGACTCCCTGATATTCCTCTTCCTGCTTACCTCCTCACAAAGCTCTATCACCACACTGAGCAGTTCTTCTACCTGGGCACACCTCCCACAGGTGTATTCACTGCTGTTGTCAGATACTGACAGAAAACTTGGACACACCCTGCAGTCTGAGACCTGGATGGCTGTGTATGTTGTCTTGGGAGCTCTGTCTGGATAGCTGTGTTGGTTACTGTGGCTAGAGAGGCCACAGCGGACATAGCTTTCTGCTAGTTGAATACTATGACTGAAGCTCTTTGCCAGCAGGTTACAACTGCCATTGAAAGTGGCAGAGTGACAGTACCTGCCCTGCATGCTTTAATGTAGAAATTGCCATACAAACTACTGTGCCACACCCTGGCTGACACAACACACCCTGTTTGCCTGTCCTTTTCTCAGTGATCCTGGTCACTGTCAATTACTAGGGCTGCCTTTTGTTGGAGTAGGCGTGGCTGCCATTACTGCTGGCCCACTCCCACACCTCGTCAGCAAGATAGCTATCTTGCAAGAGCTACCTGCATCTGTGCTCCCCTGTGGTTTTCCTGGCTCAGGAAACACACTGCAAACTTTTGTCCCTTGCTCTGCTGTGGAACAGACCTGCACCAGAGCTGATTGCCTCGGTGAATGTTTTGAATGTAGGTTTGAATGAAGGTTTTCTCCACACTGCAGTAAAAAATATCACAAAATCTGGTAGCTGGAAATTGAAGATAGTCATTGAAAGCATCCAGAAGAGGGCAACAATCCTGGTAAAAAGACTGGAAAATGTCTTATAAGGAGAGGCAGAGGACACTTGTTTGGTTTGGTGTGTAGAAAAGTCCAAGAACTGACCTCTTTACTTTCTACAAGTTCCTGAGGAGAACAAGTGGAGATGGAGGTGCTGGTCTCCTTCATGATAACTGATGACAGGACGTGCAGGAGTGGCACAAGGCTATATCACAGCAGGTTCAGAGTAGGTATAAGGAAAAAAAATCTTTACTGTGAAAGTGGTCAAGAATAATTTTGTTTTAATATCATGGAACTGAAGCTACTGAGTAAATGCTGTGGTACTAAGACAAGGAAAAAGGGCAAAGAGTTTGAAACCTTGTGAAATTTTAGACTTCCCAAGAAAAATCAGACTTCTCTGGAATGATAAACAACTCAAAAAAGGCAAAAATGCTTTAAATAACTTTTGACTGATCTTATTAGGGAGCAGTGAGGGCCAGCTGTCCTATATAGGAAGACAAAATGGGAGCAAACAGTCCCACAGGACTGTGGTGGCCAGAGCTGGGTGCTCATAACATAGTCCATTGGCAGTCCCAGGCAAGACAAGCCATGAACTAGGTCTAAGGTTCATCCAGAAGGCAGACCACAGACAGGTATATGTACAACAAATCCCAAGTAAGCACTGAAGGCCTAGGCCTCAGCTGAAATGAGTATTCTAGGCTTATAGGCAGAGGGTGAGAGGAGGGCCTCAGGAGAGGCTTCTCAGGGCCATTACAACTTATTGCTGTCAACAGGATTCCGTCTTGGCTTAAATTTTTGGGTTAAAGCTTCAACACATTTCATTATGTGAGATTAAAAAATGGTTGGAGACAGAATCTCAGAGATTTTTTAAATCATAAGGAAGAGCTTTAATGGACAGAAAATACATTTTTCAATTGTTCTGGATTTAGCAAAATGAAAACAAAATCAAAACAAAAATTGAAGAAGAAATAGAAGGCAGTTTCAGCTCATTCCTAGTGCAAATCAGCATACAGGCTGGAAGAAAAACAGAAAAGTACTCTTGGAAAGATTGAAAGCTGGTATCCTATTAAGCAGACTGGTCAAGAAGTGTCTAAAATTCCAATTAGAAAGTCCACTTGAAATAACAGAGTGACTGTATGAGTTTTGTTAAATTAGTTTATATAATGGCTATGTTTGTATATAAAAAGAGAGGAAAGGAAAATGTGTTGTCACATCATGAGTTAGAGAAGCCAGACAGATGCAGCTGAGAGGAAGGTAAAGACAGGTACTGAAGAACTGATGCACATTTTTCTATTGAACCTATTCCACATCTGATTCAAAAACAGAATGCGCAAGGAAACAAGAATGGAATATGGAATGGAATGGAATGGAATGGAATGGAATGGAATGGAATGGAATACCTAGGGAAACAAACAGCAGGCGGCCATTTGTTTCTTTAGTGTTTTCCCAAGTGCTGAGATCTCAGTAATACACTGAACATGATTATTGGAATGATGTTTTGAAGGTCTTGGGACTACAAAGAATAGGAGTAAAAGATAAGGAAAAAAAAAAAAAAAAAAAGAGGAAATGGACAAAAACATAATGAACAAAGCTTCATAGATCTTCAGAGTGCCATGATGACATGTTAATATTTTAAGGACTTAATTCTGCATTTTTCAGGATCAAGCACCTCCTCAGTTCTAAGCATTTCAATACCTCCCTTGAAACAACAGAGAAGTTAAATCTGAAGTTATTTGTGTCTTGGTGTAACTTGTTGAGGTCTGCTCCATTCACTCTGTGCCTTCTAGACTGAACTTGGATTCTACATGCAGATTTAGGTACATTAAGGTTTTTTATTTGTCAGCTTATCTGTACCCCTGCAAGCACTTTGAAAATAGTTATATTTGTAACAAAGGTAGCAAGCACATAAGTAAAAGAGTCACCATAAACAAAACATAATAATTAGACATTTATATATACATATGTGTGTGACTTTCAAATGCCTGCTTATTTAGTCATCTATTTCCAAGCTCAGGCAGTCTGATTTTGATCTCATCACCTCGGTCCACTTTCAGTCCACCGATTTTCACGGACTTGTTCTGGATTATGGCAAAGCCAGTGACTTGGATCTCAAGCTTTAAGTAGTAACAGGAGAATGATAAAAAAAAATAATAAAATACCTTTGGTTAATGTTATAGGTCCAAAATAGTTGGCATCCATTATCTTTTTATCAAGTTCCAAAGAAATGCTCTGCACTGCTCCTTTTACCTTCATACTTGCATTGTTGATCAGTACATCCACACAGCCATAGCAATCCAGGATTTCCCTAGCTACATCTTGAATGCAGTCTATGTCTGAGATATCCAGAAGAATGAGCTTTGGTGTATAAGTCTAACAAAGAAAAGAATTATTTCAAGGACTCCTGTTTTATAAAAATGTATTTCTATTTGCTTAAAAAGAAATTCTTAATAATTTACCACTATATCTGAAGAAAGTGTTTTTACCACTCTCATAAAAACCTTGATTTTTTTTCTTATTAACCCATTCTAGAAAGAGTGTAGCTCAGCAGTAAGTATTCATGTACTCTGATATTCAGATGTAGGTGCATAAAGTAGAACATCATGGGAAGGATAGGTTGGATTGATTCTATCCCACTGAGTTTTGTCTCTCTGTTTTGTAATCAGTGAAGGCACATAGATACCCACTAGGGTGACTCCTAGCACTTCAAATGATGGTCTTTTCATAAGCAGCCCTCTGGAGAAATTTGCTGACCACAGAATCAATCTAGGATATAGTGCTTTGAAAGAAGATTTACATGTACATGAAGGGATTGAATTTACAGAGGGAATGTAAAAAGTAGGAATGGTTTGTTTAATTATATGATATCCAAACTGATACTCTTGTATGATTGCTTGCAAAGACGACTTTTATGTAGCAAACAAGTGAAACACTGCAGAACAAGGGCAAAATGCAAGTATCTCTTGGTTTGATGAACAGAGGCTATAGAACGTTTGATGTCTTCAGGAACACCTATACCCGAGAATGAGTTAGGCATCTGTTGATCATGGAAGGAAAGCTTTTCCATGAACTTCAATAACCACCTTCCAAAGAAGTACCTTTGGCAGCGTGGGCAGACTTTACAGGTCTTGAATGTCTACTTACATAGTGACCCCGTAGTAATGAGAAAAAGAAACTCTTAGTGTGCTCCCATAGCTTGCTAGCTGGGAATTCTCCCAGATTAGTGGAGATTAAATTCAATCTTTAGACACATCTCCCCTTTCTTGAGCACTCTTACTATGTGAAAAACTGGTGACAGTTTGTGCAATTAAATGAAGAACTTTGGATCTCTTACATTTGAATGAGGCAAATCCCTCTACCTAGCATTTCTAGTTGTCTGGTTTGGGGCAGGTCTTTGTTCAAAATGCAGGGCCACTCATTAGCAGTTATCTTGATTTGGGAGAGCAGGGTTTCTGACTTATTTTTGGCATCATGCTCTGAAGATCTTCAGAGGTGTTTAGTTCTCTTTCTCTCTCTGAAATCTGTTGGGTATATTATGTGGACAACCAAAATCTTTACTAACAGTGATTCAAGCTTCATGTATACTTCATTTTAGTGCATATAAAAGCACTTTATGTATCTGAAGAAGGTGTTTACTTTGACTTCTCAATTTTCAAAGCACAGTGAGGAAACACTTACCATGCTGGGGTCTGCCACACTAATTAAAGCATCATACAAAGCTTCCAACTTCTCCCATGTCCTGCCACACAATACAAGCCTTGCTCCTCCTGTGTGAAACACCCGAGAACATTCTAGGGGAGACAAACATTCAGAAAAAAATATTAACAATTACAGCAATTTGATAATGCTCATTTTAGTTGAAATGGGATCCTGTTTTTGCTAATGATGCTGAATCGTTTCTTTAAAATTCATGAATTTTGAGAGAATAAAAATATATATGAGAAAAAAAGAAAGTATCAAATGGAAACAATGTATATGATTAATAAATTAAATTTAAGGTATATTTTTACTGTATTATATTTATCAGAATTAATGATATGACACATTGGTACTTTTTAATCATGGCATGTAATCAAAAGAACAATATGACAGTTAATGGATGAAGGGTCTAAGTTAGAAGAAAAATGTTCTAATTGTCTTTCTTCTTTAACTGTCTCCATCTAGAAACACACTTACCATAAAGAAAAATACATTAAAAATACATGTTTATAGAGTACAAACTCTTTGGTAAAACTTCATGTTGCCCACAGCAATATAAAGATACCAACCAATCCCAGAATATAGCAAAGCTAGTTCTGTATGCTATCTTCATGAAACTCACAGCTGTATGAAACATATCTACAACTTTGAGATAGAGTTATCATGCAGAGAAACTCACCAGCCACTGTCCCACAGATGAGATGAAACATCAATTAATTGGAGAAAGAGACCTTTCTTACACAGACCCTTCTTTTCATAGGTGATCCATCCTCCCCAGGAGCCAGTGGAGGTTATGAAGACCATCTTGAGCTACCTCTCATTAAGACAGATTCCCTCAAGACTTCCTAAGAAGGCCACTGAGAAATTTCTGGGTATGTTGCACTGGAACTGTTTTTTCTCCATACAGTCATATGTTCTGGATTAGGGATTCGCCACTGTTTAAGTAAACTATAATTGTGTTTACTTAACACAATTCCTGTGTGTAAAACATCAGGCAGGAAAGGCAGGAAGCCATTGCTGAGCAAGGATCTGCTAGTCAAATTGTGTAAGAAGGAAATATGCTAGCAGTAGAAGCAGAGACATGTTGCCTGGAAAGAGTACAAGGGATGCCATCTGCATGTGCAAAGATGGGACCAAGAAAGCCAAGGCACAGATGGATCTGAGCTCAGCAAGAGATGCAAAGAAAAAAAAGAGATTTTATATGTAGGTCAGAAAAGAAAGGCCAAGGAAAGTGTACCCCCTCTGATAAATAAGGAAGAACTGGTAACAACAGACATAGAGAAGGCTGTGGTATTCAACAACTTTGCCTCAGTGTTCATGGCCGGTCAGGCTTCCCACCACTCTCATGTCCCTGTACCTCTAGGCAGGGGCTGAGGGAGCAAAGTCCCCTCCCACTGTAAGCAAAGAGCAGGTATGAGACCACCTGAAGAAAGTGAACCGGTAAAAGCCTATTGGGACTAAGGACATGCATCCCAACATCCTGAGGGAACTGGCTGTTGTAGTTGACAAGCCACTCTCCATCATATTTGAAAAGTCATGGAAGTCAGGTGAAGTCGCTGGTGACTGGAACAAGCAAAACATCACTCTCATTTCTAAAAAGGGCAGAAAGGAGGACCTGAGGAACTATAGACCAGAAGAGTAGGTTTCCTGGAGAAGCTGTGAATGGCCCATCCCCAAAATGTTTCAGCATGCAGCATGGGAAAGAATGTTTAATATTTATCCTGCACAAGATATCAGTATCCATGCTAGAGCAGTTCAGTTGGCACAGATGACCTCTAGGTGTCCCTGCCAACCTAAACTGTTATCTGATTCTGTGAAACTTTCAAGAGTGCTATGATTTTTCAAGATGCCCAAACTCAGCTGGAGCACTCTAAATAGTGCCTCTGTAAACAAAAGTACTGAAATATAGCCAACCAGAGAAAAATCATTTTAACTTTATCTTAAAATAAGCACTAAAATTAAAAACAAACAAACAAACACAAAAATTAAAAATATTGAGAGAAAGAGAAATAAGAGGTTTCCTGGAGAAGCTGTGAATGGCCCATCCCCAAAACATATAAAGGGCAGTTTTGGATGGGGCTTTGTGCAACCTGGTACCCATGGCAGGGCGTGGGTTTGACTTAGATGATCTTTAAGGTCCCCTCCAGTCCAAACCAGTCTAAGATTCTATGATTCTTCTAGTCTCTACAATGGCTTATTCTAAAAAATGCTACAGTATGTTATAAATAATATACTTATCTTTTTTTTTTTCTTTTCTTTTTAAAGAAGGCAGGTATATAGATAAAATAATGTAATTCTTCTCCCTTCTCCACAAACAAACAAACAAAAAGCATACCATTTCTAGTGCACATATGTGCTTTTCCAGACTGTTCAGATAATGGTAAATGACATTTCAAAGTCAGTAAAAGAAATCACCAAACCCAGAAACTAACAAAAACAAAACAAAACAAAAAAAAAAAAAACAAACAACAAAAAAACACAAGGTGGTAATAATCTTATAAATGGAAATAAAGGTAATGAAGTTATAAGAGGTGGTAAAGGATAAGCGGTAATTGTAATACACAACAAATGTTTGTTCATTGTCTTTTGTATTATAAAAACAAGGAGTTCCGTTTAAGGAACGGGAGTTGCGAAAGCTCCCTGCTGAAGTAAGTAGCTGTATAATACTTGGCTAGGCACTATGAAAATTCTTTTGCTTAATGTAACAAAAAAGAGAGCCCCCTCCCCTTCTCTTCTTCTGCATCTCAGTTGCCTCTTTTGTTCAAAGACACTGCTGCAAAGCTCATGTAACCATCTCCTGATAAGTTGCTAAACTAGTGTATCAACATCCTGCCTTCCTGTCTCACGCTGGGCCAACATGACCAAATAAAAAAAAAAGTTGAACCACAACGCTGAGGAAGACTACGGCCTTCATCTTCACGACCACCAGAGGGACAGAGATGACCCCCTAGCAACAGTGCGCACAGTCGCAGAATATACCAGGATGTCCTGTGTAATCCCAGAATTAGCAAGATATAAAAAAGGACCCTGGCGGGGGTGAGGTGCGCGCCGTTGTCGGAGCCAAGACTCCCCGGCCGCCCTGCGCTGTTTTGCTTGTTGTTGCTTACTCAATTGTCCTGGTTTCAGCTAGAACAGAATTAATTTTCTTCCTAGTAGCTGGTGGAATGCTGTGTTTTGGCTTAGGATGAGAAGAGTGCTGATAACACCCCGATGTTTTAATTGTTGCAGAGCAGTGCTTACACCAAGCCAAGGACATCTCAGCCTTTTGCTCTGTCCTGCCAACAGGCAGGCTGGGGGTGCAGTAAGAGCTGGGAGGGGACAGACCCAGGACAGGTGACCCAAACTAGCCAAAGGGGTATTCCATACCATCTGACGTCATGCTAAACAATATATAGGGGTGGCTAGCCGGGTGGAGGGGGCCGGACTGCTCGGGGTTAGGCTGGGCATCGGTCAGCGGGTGGTGAGCAATTGCATTGTGCATCACTTGTTTGTACATATTATTATTACTTTCCTATTATCACCATTGTATCATTATTATTATTATTATTATTATTATTTTGTTATTATTATTTTCCTGTCTTATTAAACTGTCTTTATCTCAACTCACGGGCTTCACTTTCCATTTCTCTCCCCCGTCCCAGAGAGGGAGGGGGGAGGGTGAGCGAACGGCTGTGTGGTGTTTAGCTGCCGGCCGGGTTAAACCACGACATCAATAAATTCCTTTCTATGATTAATACAATGCTCTCTGAAAATCAATTAAGGGGGCAACTTATTACAGTAATCATCTAACATCTGCTGGCCCAGTTAGGAGAAGTCTGTCCAGGTCTTCTGCCACAGCTACCAAATAAGCCATGGGTGAGCAACACTGACATCAAGAGAAGAGAAGGCTCTGGGGAGACCTCATTGCAGCCTTCAAATACTTGACGGGAGCATATAAACAAGAGGGGGAATGCCTGTTTACATGTGTTGATAGCGACAGGACAAGGGGGAATGGTTTTAAACTAAGACAGAGGAGATTTAGCTTAGCAATTAGGATAAAATTTTTCACTCAGAGGCATTCAGGTGAGGCACTGGAACAGGTTGCCCAGAGAGGTTGTGGATGCCCCATCCCTGGAGGCATTCAAGGCCAGGCTGGATGCGGCTCTGGGCAGCCTGCTCTAGTGGTTGGCACCCCTGCCCAGAGCAGGGGGGCTGAAACTACAAGATCTTTAAGGTCCTTTTCAACCCAGGCCATTCTATGATCAAGGAATCACAGAAGTAAACCCACTGGCCTAGAAAGAGAACAACAGACCCTGCTGCACATTGAAAAGCCAAGTTCAACAAGTGATTTCATCAAGTTTTTTCCTGGTTCCCTTTATATACAGCACACAGGGTTATTTCACATGTAACCTACCAGTTTTGTTCACAGATAAAGTCAGAGCTAGTCTGGGGAATTTCAATCCCTTGCTCCTCCTCAACTGTCGTAAAGATAATAGTCAAGTGAAGAATTATCCTCATGGCACATCCATTTCCTCCTGAAGACTCAGTTTTCAAGTTTGTCCCTTAAAGACAGGAACAGCCACTCTAACATTTACCTACCCAGGCATATCCCCATGCTCACAACTGCACAGGGACATCTCTAGCCAGGGAGGGACCTTAAGTAACACAGTTTCCATCCATTTTTTTCTTTCAAGAAGTCCAGGCACATTCAGTAGTATTAGATGAGCATGCTGCATTTTGTTCAGTATTATTCCTGTTGAGCCTCCTAGGCATGCGTTGTCTCACATCCAATTGATTCTCAGTACATACACAAACCTCTTTAAAAATAAAGCAACAGTACTTATGAACTGCATCCTTTGTATCTGTACATATAATCTCAGTCCATAAACATGTCTTAGTTTTGGCTGGGATTGGGTTAATTTTCTTTCTAGCGGCTGGTATGGTGCTATGGTTTGGGTTTAGGTTGAAAATAACATTCACAACACATTGATGTTTTAGTTGCTGAACAGTGCTTACAGCAAATGAAGGACTCTTCTGCTTCTCCTGCTGCTTTGCTGGAGAGTAGGCTGGACATGCATGAGAAGCTGAGAGGGGACAAAGCCAGGGCCCAAACTGGCCAAAGGCGTATCTCATGTCACATGATATCATGCTGAACAATAAAACTGGAGGGGGTTGGCTGGGGGGACTGCCATTAATTGGAGAATGTCTGGGATTTGGTTGGGTGGCGGTGACCAATTGCATTGTGCACCATTTGTGTTTTTTAATTCTTTTTTTTTTTTTTTTTTTTTTTTTTTTTCTTTTCCCTTTAAACTGCCCTTATCTTGCATTTTTACATTTTTGATTCTCTCCCCCATCCCACTGGGGGAAAGGAGTGAGTGAACAGCTGTATAGTGTTTAGATGCATGCCAAGTTGAACCACAGCAAAGCAATATAATTTTTATAAACTGCTAGAATTGTAAATGTTCAATGGTATTTATGCATAAATGAAGTAGAAGAGATGAAAGACATCATAAGTGGGTTCTCATTTGAGAAAGATATCTAGTAAAATAAATCATTTTTCAGTTACTTATTACAAAACACAACTTTCTTCCTTTCACAATAGTTGTATCTTTCTGCAAAAATGAAGCAGAATCTGCTGATTTCAGTATTAGCCAAATTTTATTAAAAGATGTGGAATATCACAGTTTAAAGCAAATTCATTCAATCTGAGTAGAAACAGGTGAGAACACCATTCATTTCCTACCATTTAGAAGGTTAGTAAACAGTGTTAAACTGAACTTGAGTCCCTCATCTTCTTTATTACCTAGTAATTTTATTAAAATGTCCACATATATCATTTTTGTTGCAGATTTCACAGAATTGCAGGATCACAGAATCATCTATGTTGGAAGACACCTCCAAGATCACCTAATCCAACCTCTGACCTAACACTAACAAGTCCTCCACTAAACCATATTACTAAGCTTTACATCTAAATGTCTTTTAAAGACCTCCAGGGAGGGTGACTGAACCACTTCCCAGGGCAGCGCATTCCAATGCCTAACAACCCTTTCATTAAAGAAGTTCTTCCTAATATTCAACCTAAACCTCCCCTGATGCAACTTTAGCCCATTCCCCCTCATCCTGTCACCATGTCTGCACATGGCAGAACAGACCAACCCCCACCTTGCTACAGCCTCCTTTAAGGTACCTGTAGAGCGCGATAAGGTCGCCCCTGAGCCTCCTCTTTTCCAGGCTGAACAACCCCAGCTCCCTCAGCTGTTCCTCATCAGACTTATTCTCCAGATCCCTCACCAGTTTCGTTGCCCTTCTCTGGATTCGCTCGAGCACCTCCATGTCCTTTCTGTAGTGAGGGGCCCAAAACTGAAAACAGTACTCAAGGTGCAGCCTTACCAGAGCCAAGTACAGGGGGACAGTCACTTCCCTAGACCTGCTGGCCACAGTGTTTCTTATACAAGCCAGAATGCTGTTGGCCTTCTTGGCCACCTGAACACACTGCTGGCTCATATTCAGCCAATTTTTTGTGTGACCAGGAAGTTTCTGCACCCTTTTTCTGCTAATATTAATTTCATCTCCTTTGGAAGATTTAACTGTTATTAAATGAAAAAACAAACAAACAAACAAACAACTATGATTTCCTTTTGATCTCTGAAGGTGAGGCTGCCAGTTTATCATAAAACTAGCAGACAATTGGAAACAGTTCATATAATACACTGCCAAGGAACCATCCAGTCTCCACCTCACACCTTTCACCCAGAGACTCATATGCTGGCCATAAGTCTAAATTGTCCCTCTCTAAACAAAAATACTTAAATATAACCAACCAGATAAAATGTATGCTAATATTATCTTTAACTGAAACTGAAGTTTTCAGGAAAAGGGAAAAGCTAGGTGGGATGTTGAGGTCCAACTTTATCTCATGCCTTGTCTCAACAGGCCCTGATGAACACCACTCCTTATTAGCATAGTCTCTATTTCTGTCATGGGTCACTGTTCTGCTCGCTTAAGAATAATTATACAAGAGCATGCCTTTCCAACAACTCTTGACTGCTTGGAAATGTAAGTTTTCTGGCATACTTAGAAAAGGCCAAAACGTAACCCCAAGCTATGTTTGACTTAGGAGGTACTTGCATCCACTGCCCTTCAAGTAATGTCTGCAGCAGGACTGTACATAAGCATGTATGACCCAGTGCTTTTAATCTCATAGGACTGTGTAAGAAGGAAATACAGACCAGGAAGAAGCAGATGGTAAATGACTGCTCACCTAGTCAACCCATTTATATAAACATAAATTATGATATACCCTTTTCTTCCCTCCAGTGAAACCACCGTCACACATAGTCAGACATCCCAGCTGGAGGTACTGAAGAATATCAAAGAGGAATAGCAAAGAAGAACATAGGTTATAGAGGGGTAAAATGATATGAATATGGAGAGAGAGCTGAGCACTTCCATATACAAGTGGAAGGGAGCAGGAAATCTAGAAGCTTTTAAAGGCTGAAAAGGAACCTGTAACAGAGTATCATGACACCTGTTTATGATTGCTGCTACCCTACAGTGGCAACCTATGACATAAGACCTCAGAGTAGCAACATGCTAAAAATAGCACTCAGTGTGCTTATAAAACCTCTTATTCTATTGAATTGAATAAACATAACGCTCTGCTGTTCCTAAAAGTCCAACATCAGTTCCTGTGGCTGAGACTAAAAATGTACATTTAAAAATGATAGGCTTTATTTATAACCGTATTTCCTAACTTCTGCATCCAGCTCAAGGTAATGAATGCACATGAAATCATGTAGAAGAGGATCTCTGCCCATTTGTGTTCTCTGACACTGAGAAGAAAAGAGACAACTCACCACTGCCTAGTCGAGAGATGGCATCTGTGATTACCACCACCTTGTTTTGTACTGCTGACCGGGACAGTAGCCATATGACTGACTGGTAAATATAAATAATTCCACTGATCCCGAGAATAACCAATGGTAGGGCAAGTACAGCAAGAATACCCATATCTGTGGAAAACAAGAGTACATATGAAAGTAACAGTAATGATAATGTGCATTCATTATTTTTCAAATTATTCTTCTCTACAAAAGCAATATTTTTTATGTGTAGAATAGCCATAAATAACAACATGCCAAAGGCTTGAAGCAGTAGGAAACTGTTTTCCAATCAGCAATTCCTTATTAAGCTATTTTAATAAGTTCTTTTTTATTATTATTCATTTTACTCATTATTGCATGTTCTAAACAAATTTAGTTTTCTTTTATTCAAAATGACTCTATGTTGGCAAAAACATAATAAAATTTTAGTACAAATATTGCCTTTAGGCAAAACATAGTATAAAATAAGCTTTTAATTATGTTTCTGTTGTGGGAAAACTAATAAAAAGCTTTTTATCCTAATTTCGGGTAAAATACCTAATATAAATGTTTTCTGTTTTAAAAGACATAGAAAAAAAATCACTTACTCTGGCAGGTAGAATCCTGGTATGGATAAGGTTTTCTTCTGAACAAAATTTTGTATTACAGGCTTAATTATAGTCCTTCAGCATTTTTATAGAAGATCACATATGTTGCGGCTGCTTGCCCTCTATGAGAATGGCTATGTATAGCCTACAGCTGTGACAGCTGGTCTTCAAAAGTAAATATAGCATCTACAGTGTGATTCACATGCCTGACCTATTAGCTAATAGGCTGGACAATCATGTAGAAGTTTTTAGTACAATATCAATTCAATTGTACAATGAAGCATTTATCTTTCTGTCTTCCCCTGGTTTGCAGTTGTTCATAGGAGTTGTGCAAAGGAAATCTCAGTCTATCTAACTGAGTCTATCTCAGTTTCCTGTCACTGGCCTTCAACTAACTTTTTGACTAACTTTATATGGAAAAACATTTGTACAAACTCCATGATAACAATATACCAAAAAAAAAAAAAAAAGTGCCATGAAGAATTTGTGATTTGAAGTAATCACTGTTCCACAATATTTACATGTATGTGCTGGGAAAAAGTCTCTGAGCAAGCTGGCTTTGGGAGTTAGTGCATAAAACTAAGCTAAGAGCTGGCAAAGGATGTCGCAGCGGAGGTCCCGTGACACGACCCCCGGCAGGACCCTGGACGAACCCCCCCAGCAACACGCTGTGGACCCCCGGGCACAGCGGTGGACATCTGCTGGTGACTTATGGTGGGCCCCCAGGCATTGTGGTAGACCCCCCTGCGAGCCCAGGCAGGCCACCAGCCTCACCGATGGAACCCTGCCAGAGAGACCCACAAGGCTCCTGGGCGTGGCGGCAGACCCCTGGCAGCGACCTCTGGTGGGCCCACGGGCACAGCAGCGGACCCCCGGCAGCAAGCCCCAGTGAGACACAAGACACCGCGGTGTACCCCTGCTGATGTCCCCAGGCAGGCCCCTGTTCGTGACAGAAGACTCCAACCCACCACCCATCACGGGCACCCATGGTGCTGCAGTGGACCCCTGCCAGCAACCCCCGGAGGGACCCCAGGCACGTTGGAGGACTCCAGCCAGTGACCCCTGGTGTGGCCCCAAGCATGGAGGCGGACCACCACCGGCGACCCATGGTGGGCCCCCAGGCACAGCAGTGGACCCCCATCGGGCCCCAGGGGTGGTGGTAGATCCCCCACCCCACCATGCGAGCCCCAGAGGGCCCCCATGCATGGTGGCAGACCCTTTCCCATGACACCCTTGGGTCCTCGGGCACGGCGGAGGCCCCCCCATCCTCAACCCACAGCGGACCCCCGGGCGTGGCAGCGGAGCTCCACTGGTGAACCTCAGGGGGTCCCTGGGCACAGAAGTGACAGACACCTGCCAGCGACACTCTTGTGTCCCCATGCGTGGCGGTGGACCACCACCAGAGAGCCCAGGTGGGACCATGGGTGCAGCAGATCATTGGCTAGCTGGGGCAGGTCCCCAGCCGCAGTGGTGGAGCTCTGTTGGTAAGCCCCAGTGGCCCACCAGGCACAGCGTCATCCCCTGCTGGCAAGCCCTGGTGGGACCCTGGGCACAGTGGCTAACCCATGCCCAGTGACCCCTGGCAGGCCCATCGTGCAGAGGAGGAGTCCCCCCTGCAAGCCCCGACGGGTCCCCGGGTGCGGTGGTAGACCCTCCCCTTCGAGCCTCAGAGGGCCCCTAGTCGAGACAACCAAAACATGCCAGCAACCCATGGAGTGCCCCCAGGAGTGGCAGTGGACCTCTGATGGTGACCTGTGGCAGCCCCCTGGGTGCGGCACTGGACCCTCCCCTGCGAGCACTGGCGGGCCCCCAGGAGCTTCGGTGGACACCCCTGCAAACCATGGTGGGCCCACAGGTGCAGTGGTGGACCCCCCTGGGAGACCTGGCAGGCCCCTGGGCGCAGCGGCAGACCTGCACCAACAACCCATGATGGGCCACTGGGTGCGGCACTGGACCCCCCCCTGAGAGCAATGTCAGGCCCCGAGGCACTTTGGTGGACCCCCCGTGTGAGCCCCGGCGGACCCCTGGGCACTGCAGTACACCCCTTTGTGACCCCTTGTGGGCCCCCGATGTGGTGGTGGAACCCCCCTGTGAGCCCCAGTGGGACACCGGGCGCATGGGTGGACCCCCACTTGCGAGCACCAGCGGGCCCCCTGTCACGTCGGTGGACACCCCCCTTGGAGCCCTGGTGGGCCTCCGGTTGCTGCATTGGACCCACCCTGCCAGCCCTGGCAGTCTCCCAGTCACTGCAATGGACTCCCCCATGCAAGCCCTGGCGGCACCCAGGCACAGCGGTATACTACCCTGCTGAGCCCAAGGGCGCTTTGGTGGATCCCCCTGCAAGCCCCGGCAGGCCACTGGTCGCTGCGGTGGACCCTCACTGTGAGACCAGGTGGAGCCCCAGGCACTGTGATGGACCCCCCCACAAGTCCCAGCAGATGACTGGTTGCTGTGCTGGACCCCCCCCTGTGAGCCCTTGCAGGCACCCAGTGCGGTGGTGGACCCTGCTGCGTGAGCCCCAGAGGATCCCTAGTCGCTGTGGTGGATCCCATCTGTGAGTCTCAGCGGGCCACAGGTTGCTGAGGTGGAACCCCCTGAGAGCCCTTGCAGGCCCAAGGTGTGGTGGCGGACTTGCCCCTGCGAGCCCCAGTGGGCAGCCGGATGCACCAGTAGAACCCTGCTGCGAGCCCTGCCGGGCCCCCAGGCGCACCTGTGTGCCCCCCACCCATGAGCCCCGGCAGGCCAGCAGTGCAGCAGCAGAACCCCCCCTTGTGAGCTCCAGCGGGTCCCAGGTTGCGCCATTGGAACTCCACCTGCGGGTCCTGGTGGGCTCCCAGTGCGGCGGCGGACCCCCCCCTTGCAAACTCTAGTGGGTCCCTGGGTGCGACAAGGAACCACCCCTGAGATCCCCTGCAGGCCTGCCATGGGTCCCCAGGCGTGCCAGTGGATGCCCCCCTGCAAACCCCATCGGGCTCCCAGTGCGGCGGTGTACCCCCAAGTTCAAGCCCCAGAGGGCCCCTGGTACAGCAGTGGACCACCCCTGTGAGGCTCTGCATGACCCCGGGTGCACCGATGCACCCCCCCTTGTGAGCCCTGGTGGGCCCTCAGGCATGCTGGTGGACTCCCCTGTGTGAGCCCCGGCAGGCCCCTGGTGCGGCAGTGAACCCCCTTTGCAATCTGCAGCGGGTCCTCAGGCACTGCAGCGGACCCTCCTCCTCTTGTGAGCCCACATCCGTGCTTCCAACATTGTAAGTATGTGGTGCTTGCCATTGCAGGTTTGAGGGAGTGTGATGTAATCAATCTGCCAGGCCTCTCCATATTTCTGTATCAGCCATCGTCCTCCATACCAAAGAGGCTTTGACCGTTTGGCTTGCTTAATTGCAGCACGTGTTTCAAAATCATGAATTACCTGTGCTATAGTGTCCATGGTCAGGTCCATCCTCGATCACAAACCCATCTGTATGTTGCATCTTTACCTTGATGGCCTGAGGTGTCATGGGCCCATCGGGCTTTAATTCACCTTTATGTTGCCAGTCCAGGTCCCCCTGAGCCACTTCAACTGTAGCAGCCTGATCCACCTGCTGGTTGTTTTGATGTTCTTTGGTAGGCCAATTCTTAGGCACATGATCATCTACGTGGCATACCTTTACAACCAGGTTCTCTACCCAGGCAGCAATATCTTGCCACAATGCAGCAGCCCAGATGGGTTTGCCCCTGTGCTGCCAGTTGTTTTGCTTCCATTGCTGTAACCATCTCCACAGGGCATTTGCTACCATCCATGAATCAGTGTAGAGATAGAGAACTGGCCATTTTTCTCGTTCAGCAATGTCTAAAGCCAGCTGAATGGCCTTCCCTTCTGCAAACTGACTCAATTCACCTTCTCCTTCAGCAGCTTCTGAAACTCGTCGTGTAGGACTCCATACATCAGCCTTCCATCTCCAATGCTTTCCCACAATATGACAGGACCCATCAGTGAACAGGGCATATTTCTTCTCATTTTCTGGTAGCTTGTTGTACTGTGGGGCTTCTTCAGCATGGAGCACCTCTTCCTCTGATGATATCCCAAAGTATTTGCCTTCTGGCCAGTCCATAATCACCTCCAAGATTCATGGGTGACTGGTGTTTCCTATTCGAGCCCACTGAGTAATCAGTGCAACCCACTTGTTCCATGTAGCATCAGTTGCATGATGTGCAGGGAGGACCCTTCCTTTGAACATCCAGCCTACTACCAGCAGTCGGGGTGCCAGAAGCAGCTGCACTTCAGTACCAACCACTTCTGAAGCAGATCAAACCCCTTCATATGCTGACAGTATTTCCTTTTTGGTTGGAGTGTAGCAGGCCTCAGATCCTCTGTATCCCCGACTCCAAAACCCCAGAGGTTGACCCTGAGTTTCCCCAGGTTCTTTCTGCCAGAGGCTCCAGGTGGGGCCATTCTCTCTGGCTGCAGTGTAGAGCACATTCTTTACATCTGGTCCTGTTCGAACTGGCCCAAGGGTTACTGCATGAACTATTTCCTGCTTAATTTGTTCAAAGGCTTGTCATTGTTCAGGGCCGCATTCAAAATCATTCTTCTTATGGGTTACCTGATAGAGCGGGTTTACAATCAGACTGTAATTTGGAATGTACATTCTCCAAAACACCACAACACCTAGGAAAGTTTGTGTTTCTTTTTTTCCTAGTTGTTGGAGACATAGCTGTTATTTTGTTGATCACATCCATTGGGATTTGACGACGTCCATCTTGCCATTTTATTCCTAAAAACTGGATCTCTCGTGCAGGTCCTTTGACTTTATTTTGTTTTATGGCAAAACCAGCCTTTAGAAGGACTGTTTTTTATTTTCTTCCCTTTTTTGAAAACTTCCTCTGCTGTGTCACCCCACACAATAATGTAATTGATGTACTGCCAGTGTTCAGGAGCTTCCCCCTGCTCCAGTGCAGACTGGATCAGTCCATGGCAAATGGTAGGGCTGTGTTTCCACCCATGGGGCAGCCAATTCCAAGTATATTGGACTCCCCTCCAAGTGAAGGCAAACTGTGGCCTGCACTCTGCTGCTAGAGGGATGGAGAAAAATGCATTAGCAATATCAATTGTGGCATGCTACTTGGTTGCCTTTGATTCCAGTTCGTACTGGAGTTCTAGCATGTCCAGCTCCTGCAGCCACTCCAGTACCTACAGCCGTTCCAGCTCCTGCAGACTCTCCAGCTCCTGTGACTGGACACCCAGGACAACCCCCCCGTTGTGAGTTGCCGTGGGCCCCCGTGTGCGCCAATGGACCACCCACTGCGCACCCCAGCAGGGACCCTTGCGCGCTGATGAACCCCCCCACCCCCCGCAAGCCCCATTGGGGCACCGGGTGCACAGGCATATGCCCACCTGCAAGCCCTGGTGGTTCCATGGTGCTGCAGTTGACCCCCCCTCCCCCTTCAAACCGCAGTGGGCCCATGGTGAAGATGTAGACCCCCCCTTTAAGCCCTAGCGGGTCCTCGGTGCAGCTGTGGATCCCCCAATTCAAGCCCTGGCGGGCCACTATTATGGATGTGCATCCCGCCCCTTCACTGTTCCTTACTGTTGGGAACACTTTTTGATGGGAGAAAGAGGCTCTGTACATGTTTTTGGAGGTCCTATTTTAAATTTGTCTCAGTGTTCCGGTTAGGGTTACGTTTAGGGTTGTATAGAAAGAGCAAACACAAAGAGTCCAGATCCATGTGGGGCTGCGTAAAGGCTCCCCTGGGGAGTTCAGTTGTACCCACAGTCTTCCGATAGGGGCTTTTTTTGCTGGGAGAAAGGGGCTTTGTATGTGTTTTCTGGGTTCCTATTTTAAATTCCTCTCAGAATCCGGGTAGGGATATATTTAGGGTTACTCAAAAAGAGCGAACACAGAGAGTCCAGATGCACGTAGGGTTGCGTAAAGGCTCCCCTGGGGAATTCAGCTGTACAAAAAGGATTCCTTTGGGGGCAATTTTTGATGGGTGAAAGGGGCTTTGAACGCGTTTTCCGGGGTCTTATTTTAAATTCCTCTCAGATTCCAGGTAGGGATATGTTTCGGGATGCTCAGAAAGAGCGAACAGAGAGGGTCCAGTTGCATGTGGGGCTGCGTGAAGGCTCCCCTGCGGAGTTCAGTTGTACCCAAAGCCTTCCTTTGGGGGCACTTTTGGATGGGCGAAATGGGCTTTGAACGTGTTTTCTGGGGCCCTCTTTTGAATTCCTCTCCCATGCTGGGTAGGGCTATGTTTCGGGTTGCTCAGAAAGAGCGAACACAGAGGGTCCAGTTGCATGTGGCGCTGCGTGAAGGCTCCCCTGGGGAGTTCAGTTGTACCCAAAGCCTTCCTTTGGGGGCACTTTTGGATGAGCAAAACAGGCTTTGAACGTCTTTAATGGGGCCCTGTTTTGAATTCCTCTCCCATGCCGGTTAGGGCTATGTTTCAGTTTGCTGAGAAAGAGCGAACACAGAGGGTCCAGTTGCATGTGGGGCTGTGTGAAGGCTTCCCTGGGGAGTTCAGTTGTACCCAAAGCCTTCCTTTGGGGGCACTTTTGGATGGGCGAAATGGGCTTTGAACGTGTTTTCCGGGGCCTTATTTTGAATTCCTCTCCCATGCCTGGTAGGGCTATGTTTCGGGTTGCTCAGAAGTAGCGATCACAGAGGGTACAGTTGCATTTGGGGCTGCGTGAAGCCTCCCCTGGGGAGTTCAGTTGTACCCAAAACTTTCCTTTGGGGGCATGTTTGGATGGGTGCAACGGGCTTTGAATGTGTTTTCTGGGGCCCTCTTTTGAATTCCTCTCCCATGCCGGGCACGGTTATGTTTAGGGTTGTTCCGAAAGAGCGAACACAGAGAGTCCAGTTGCATGTGGGGCTGCGTGAAGGCTCCCCTGCGGAGTTCAGTTGTACCCACAGCGTCCCTTTGGGGGCACTTTTGGATGGGCGAAAGGGGCTTTGAACGTCTTTTTGGGGCCCTATTTTGAATGCATCTCCCATGCCGGGTAGGGCTATGTTTCGGTTTGCTGAGAAAGAGTGAACACACAGGGTCCAGTTGCATGTGGGGTTGCGTGAAGGCTCCCCTGCGGAGTTCAGATGTACCCAAAGCCTTCCTTTGGGGGCACGTTTGGATGGGTGAAAGGGGCTTTGAACGAATTTTCTGGGGCCATCATTTGAATTCCTCTCCCCTGCTGGGTAGGGCTATGTTTCGGGTTGCTCAGAAAGAGCGAACACAGAGGGTCCAGTTGCATGTGGGGCTGCGTGAAGGCTCCCCTGGGGAGTTCAGTTGTACCCAAAGCCTTCCTTTGGGGGCACTTTTGGATGGGCAAAGGGGCTTTGAACGCGTTTTCTGGGGCCCTCTTTTGAATTCCTCTCCCATGCTGGTTAAGACTATGTTTAGGGTTGCTGAGAAAGAGCGAACACAGAGGGTCCAGTTGCATGTGGGGCTGTGTGAAAGCTCCCTAGGAAAGTTCAGTTGTATCTAAAGCCTTCCTTTGGGGGCAATTTTTATGGGTGCAAGGGCCTTTGGTCACCTTTTCTGGTGCCCTATTTTGAATGCCTCTGCAATTCCGGGGAGGGCTATGTTTAGGATTGTTCCGAAAGAGCGAAGACAGAGGGTCCAATTGCATGTGGGGCTGCGTGAAGGCTCCCCTGTGGAGTTCAGTTGTACCCAAAGCCTTCCTTTGGGGGCACTTTTGGATGGGCGTAAGGGGCTTTGAACGCGTTTTCTGGGGTACCTCCTTTAAATTCCTCTCCCATGCCGGGTAGGGCTATGTTTCGAATTCTTCCGAAAGAGCGAAGATAGGGGGTCCAGTTGCATGTGGGGCTGCGTGAAGGCTCCCCTGGGGAGTTCAGTTGTACCCACAGCGTTCCTTTGGGTGTACTTTTGGGTGGGCGAAAGGGGCTTTGAATGCATTTTCTGGGGCCCTGTTTTGAATTCCTCTCCAGTTCCAGGTAAGGCTATGTTTTGGGTTGCTGAGAAATAGCGAAGACAGAGGGTCCAGTTGCATGTGGGTCTGCGAGAAGGCTCCACTGGATATTTCAGTTGTACCCAAAGCCGGTCACTGACTCAGAGGCTCTGGCTTGTTTTCTCTTGCTAAGGGACAGAGAGGCACATGCAGTGCCCTTTAATTGCAAGGTGGCATCAGCAGACCACTTTGCGCTTACCTGTGAGTCACCAGAAAGTGCTGAGCCATTGTAAGAAACCTCAGGTGAACCTCGGTGTGAGTCATCCACACGCTGGTATCCGGCATACTGGGGACAAGGCTTCCGGTGTGTAAGTGACTCTGGTCACGACCCCACGTCCTTGTACTTGCAGAAACATAGCCTTCCTTGCAGTGTTGTCAAGGCCATTGGCATCTTGCCCGACCACTTGGTGATGCCTTGAAACGCCATCATGCTCCCTGATGAAAGGGCAGACAAAGGAGGACAGCAGAGACGTGCCCTGACATTCCTACTCTCGGTCACTGGTGGAGCACAGACCAAGAAGAGGAAGGTTGCTGTCCTAACCTGGCCAGGGGCTGGAAAGGCAACTTTTCTGATGGGCCGGTGTGCCAGAGCACGGGACCGAGGCAGCAGCCGCTGAGTGGCACCGCGTGGTTCAAGCTGTCACCCGGCAAGATATGGAGGCGACCATGCTGGTTTGGAAAGGTCCGGGGGGCGCTCTAAGGCCCACTGTGGGTCTCCAGCCCCGAGCGATGGCTAGAAAACTGTCAGGAGATGTCCCGTGCTCCTTGGGAAGACGAGCCACGCTCTCACTTGGGCAGAATAGTATCACAGAATCACACAGAATTTCTAGGTTGGAAGAGACCTCAAGATCATCGAGTCCAACCTCTGACCTAACGCTAGCAGTCCCCACTAAACCATATCCCTAAGCTCTACATCTAAACGTCTTTTGAAGACTTCCAGGGATGGTGACTCCACCACTTTCCTGGCCAGCCTGTTCCAATGCCTCACAACCCTTTCAGTAAAGAAGATGGGTGAGGTGAGCAAGGAAGATGCCTTACTTTTGTCCTACACACTTACCACTTGTTTGAGTATTTCTTTACTTCAGTAATTATGTTTGCCTGAAATTGTGGATGGATGAAAATGTCTTGAAAATGTTCATTAATTTGGTACAATATGATATACTAGTAGATTTATGAAAAAGTATCCATAAATAAAACAACACAGTAGTTGAGGAAAAGCCTCAACTGGATTTAGATTTGGTGATTCTGGCACTTGTCATGAGTCACAGACAAGTTCTAGATGCCAGTCTTCATTTTAGACATTTTCTTTCTGCAGCTTTGTGGTTCCACAATGTAATTTCTGAGGAATTTGGAGTGGCAGTGAATGTCTTCTGGAAGCACCTTCCTGCTGAGTGCTATGATAAGAGTGACACTTATGGAAATAAAGATCCCATGGTAGCCTCTAGAGCTATACAGATCTTAGACAGGGCCTTGAAAACACTTGAAGAACTACCTGAGGAATACAGGGATTTCTATGCTCGAAGAATGGTGTCACGGATCCAAGAAAAAGCCTATAGGAATGATTATGGATAAAATAACACATTGTAAGTTGCAAGCTCCTGTGAAAGCAGAGAACCATATGTTAATACAGAAACTGGCCATGTGTACACAAATAAACTTCCTGTAAGGCTAAAAACCAACGTTGATAAATTTTCGTATCAATAAAATTTAAAAAACATCTACTTTGTAGACTTTTTTTCTTGGTTTTCTTTTCCTCATGTGATGTGCACAATGTGCTTGACTGGGAGACGATCTCTTTTCTGTAATGAGGCATACGCCTGTAGTGCCTGCACTTCTAAATCTGCTTTTTTGAAGTTATTAAACTTTTCTGAATGAAAGTTTCAGCATCTGGATGGAGCTGACAGTGTATGCTTAGAAGTAATGATACACCTTCCTGAATGCTCTTGTTTACACTAAAGTTCTAGGAAAGCCACAGATTTCTGTGGAGGTTTAAGACAGCCACTGGTGGTAATGTAATGGTCGTGGTTTCTTTTTGAATAATGGCCTGGAGGTGTGGGGAGTTCCTGCTTGCTCTTGTGTTGGAAGAGAGGAGAGTGTGAGAGGGGGCATGGCAGGGGAAGCTAAAGCTAATCCTTTGAAGTTGTTTGGAATTTTGTAGCAGCTTGAACACAAATGTGATAATATACCCCCTGCTAGCTGAATAAGGTATTGTGCAGGAAACCTTGTTTGCTGCAACCACAGTCACTGCCCCAGTGCACTCAGGCGGTGCTTCTGTTTCTGCAGCTGTAGAATACTAGCAAATAACATGCCCAGAAATCTATCAACCTTCAGCAGGAGAATCTGAAAGGAGGATCATAATACTGAAGTAGATGTAGAGTCTGTTGGGAGCAGTATCTGAGATGCTGTATGTTATGTTAACATACGAAAGGAGGTTGCATTGCATCTTTTGTAGGTGGTTACCTTTTGACAGCCTGTGGTACTTACAGAAGCCTTGTAAAATGAAGATGGATATTTCACAAAAAAAAGGTTTTGCTTATCCCTTTGAAATCTGTTACCATGCAGTTTGGGAAATGCAGTATTTACCTAAAATTTACATCAGTCTGCTACTTCCAGCAGGCTTTTTCTTTTTATCTTAAGAACTGTAGCTCTTAGATTAAAGAGGTATGTAGTGTTAATAAAGCACTGGAAGGAAAAAAAAAAAAGCAAACAACATTTCCTGAGGAGCAGGGGCTTGCAACACTGCATATTTTTCATATAAACCTGTTCTTGGCAATGTAACACAGTAAAAATAGTGTGCTGCCCTGTGAATAGGCACCCAGCCATCGTAATGAATAGGCATGAATTGAACCAGCCAAGCGGTTCTGATGGACATCATTGCACATTCTGTGGTCAGAATTTAAATCTAGGATCACAAACAGGTCTCGAAACTTCTGTGGCTAAAGGATTGCTTGTGCATACTGCTGAGACAGAATCTCTGTGTCTGTTAGGCTGGAGAAGCCTCCTGGTTTTGTCAGGTTTGTAATGTTGAGGGCACTTTAAGAATTGTTCTGCAGAGATGCACGCAACATAGTTTTTGTGTGTTTGCTAGGAGTTAATGGAAAGGCTCAAAGAGCCTGCAGAGTTACAGAAAGCTGTGTTCTAGCATTATGTCTGTGCAGCTTCCTCTGTGTTTTTTAACCACCAGCAGCTTCTCATTAAGCTAGTACAGAGGAAGGAAATACTGTGCTGATCCGTTGCTCTGCTACTTCTTGATTCCCCATTCCCTAAAGAGAGGCGCTAACTAGCATGGGGTTCTCAGGTCCCCTCAACACTCGGGCATAAGTAAGGAAACCCTTGTATCACTCAGTCGCAGGTATTAGTGTGGAGGTAGCCCAGCAGGGAAGTTGCAATGCGCTTGCTTGGTGAGTGTGAAGTTTGCATTGGAAAATATGTTTCTCTCTGTGAACAGATAGTCACACTGAATTATATGTGAGCCAAGTGCTATAGGAAGTGCAGCTATTTCTGCCTTATGCTACCAACTTTTAACTTTATTTTTATGACAGCAAATGAAGTCATCTTAGCATGATCAGCTGGTGATAACCTAGCCCTGTTTCTGCTTCCCTTCCACTGTCCCATGAGAAATCTCTGCAAGTAGGTTTTTGTTTTGTTTTGTTTTGTTTTCACTTCTCTGAGAAAACTCTCAGTAAATCCTACCAGATGTTATATAAGTGCATACCTGAGAAAGATCAACAAATAGTATTCTATTTCTGTCAGTGCCACCCATTTTTTTCACTTTGAAGCAATTCCTTTAATTATTTAATTTCTATAAAACACAGTGTTCTGAAATACTACCGAATTAGCAACCAAGTGGTTTTAAAATAGATTTTCATAACTTGAGCATGTGACTAGTAATTAAAAAAAATCTTGGAGTTAGTGTTTAAAAAAATAAAAGGAAAATTTTGTGCTTTCCACCCAGTGTGCTACACTGTGCGAAATACTCAGTAGTAATGAGTGACTGGTGAAAGCACTAAAGGAATAACTCAGCTAATACAATGCTAATTGTAATAAAAGCTAATACATTTAGCCACCCTTAAAACCCATGATTGAAATAACACAATTAGAGCCACTAATGTTTTGTGGAAGTTTGTCCCTTAGAGACCTACAGCAAAATGGCACCATGCCACAACAAAACAGATGAAGGATATATCATAAATGCTAACCATCTTAAACATTCAAAACAGTCACTTCCAGCAGTGTATGCAGCAGACTAGTCAGGTGATGCATACTGTCCTGGACAAAATACTCAAGCATAGACAGTATCTGAAAGCAGTAGTGCAAATTTTAAAGATTTGGTGAGTGATGCTTTTAAAATGTAATGAAGTTCATTGCAAATCAACTAGAAAAAGAAAATTCTTGGTTGTATGTATGTAATATAATATGATTTTAAAAGAAACATACCTTTTGTTTTTCTTTGTGGTTGCTAAGCAATGAATCAAGTGAAAACTTGTGTCAAAATACTCTTCTGTCAAGCTCTTAAACAGGTCATAAATAATCTGCCCATCATGTACATGCTGAAGGTTTGATGCACATAATTTGAGAATGTTTCTCTACAGGAGTTATGCAGGGTATAAGTTAAATTGTAAGTTAAATACTTAATGTACAAAGATTGGATTGTGAAGCATCAGAACTAGTTGCAATCCCTTTTTAAACAGACAGGATGAAACTATTTGCCTCATTTACACAATCAGTCCCACCATGGGACTACTGACTTGAAGACAAACTAGGATGATTTTACCACAGTGTAGGTTATATTATATAATGATACCATTATGTATTGTTTTACAGTTCTTTTCTTCTGGCCAAAATGTACTTTTCCAAATCTGGGATATACAGATCACAGAATCACAGAATTTCTAGGTTGGAAGAGATCTCAAGATCATCGAGTCCAACCTCTGACCTAACACTAACAGTCCCCACTAAACCATATCCCTAAGCTCTACATCTAAACGTCTTTTAAAGACCTCCAGGGATGGAGACTCTACCACTTCCCTGGGCAGCCTGTTCCAATGCCTCACAACCCTTTCAGTAAAGAATCACAGAATTTTCTAGGTTGGAAGAGACCTCAAGGTCATCGAGTCCAACCTCTGACCTAACGCTAACAGCCCTCCACTAAACCATATCCCTAAGCTCTACATCTAAACGTCTTTTGAAGACTTCCAGGGATGGTGACTCCACCACTTCCCTGGGCAGCCTGTTCCAGTGCCTCACAACCCTTTCAGTGAAGAAGTTCTTCCTAACATCTAACCTAAAACTCCCCTGGCTCAACTTAAGCCCATTCCCCCTCGTCCTGTCACCAGGCACGTGGGAGAACAGGCCAACCCCCACCTCGCTACAGCCTCCCTTGAGGTACCTAAAAAGAGCGATAAGGTCACCCCTGAGCCTCCTCTTCTCCAGGCTGAACAAGCCCAGCTCCCTCAGCCGCTCCTCGTAGGACTTGTTCTCCAGGCCCCTCACCAGCTTCGTCGCCCTTCTCTGCACCCGCTCAAGCACCTCGATGTCCTTCTTGTAGCGAGGGGCCCAAAACTGAACACAGTACTCGAGGTGCGGCCTCACCAGAGCTGAGTACAGGGGGACGATCACCTCCCTAGCCCTGCTGGTCACGCTGTTCCTGATACAAGCCTGGTGTCAAGAGACCAGGACAGAACCTCCGCTTCTTATGTGGTGCCTTCTTTGTCACCAGGCAGGACCATACCACAGCCCTTTAGAGCTGTGGTAGAGCAGGTAGCAACTGAGGTGGAGTCAGCACACTGGAGGACACACGGCTCGTTGCAGCTGTTTGCAAGGGTAAGGGCAAGTGTAAGGGTAAGGATAAGCATTAGGGTATGTGTTATGGTAATGGTAAGGGTAAGGGTTAGGGTTAGCATAAGGTTAAGGGTTAAGGGTATGAGAAAGTGTTAGGGCACAGGTTATGGTAAAGGTAAGGGAAAGGGTAAGAGGAAGGGTTAGGGTAAGTGTAAGGGTAACGGTAAGTGTAAGGGTACAGGTCAGGGTAAGGGTTAGAGTAAGGTTTAGGGTTAGGGTTAGGTTAAGGGTAAGTGTTAGGGTAATGGTTAGGGTTAATTTTAGGGTTAGGGTGAGGGAAGCGTAAGGGTAAGTATTAGGTTAAGGTTAAGGGTAAGGTTAAGTTTAAGAGTAAGTGTAAGGTTTAGATTTAGACTAAGGGTAAGTGTAGCAGAAAGGGTAAGGGTTAGGGTAAGGGTAAGTGTTAGGATAAGGGTAAGGTTTAGGGTTAGGTTAAGAATAAGGGTAATGTTTAGGGTAAGGGTAAGGTAAGGGTAAAGGTAAGGGTATGGATAAGGGTAAGAGTAATGTTTAGGGTAAGTGTAAGGGTAAGGGTAAGGGTATGGGTAAGGGTAAGGTTAAGGGTTAGGGTTAGGGTAATTGTACGAGTAATTGCTAGGGTAAGTGTAAGCGTAAGTGTACATATAAGTGTTATTGTACGGCTTATGGTAAGGGTAAGTGTAAGGGTAAGGGAAAGTGTTAAGGTATGTGTTAGGGTAACGGGAAGTGTAAGGCTAAGGGTAAGGGTAAGGTTATAGTTAAAGGAAAGAGTAAGGGTAAGGAAAAAATAAAGGTAAGGATTTGGGTAATGGTAAGGGTAAGAAGGGTTAGGGTAAGGGTTACAGTAAGGGTTAGGTAAGGCAGTGTACAACCTGGGACATCACACGCAGAGCTGCCTCTGGCAAGGTGAGTGAGGAACAGATGTAGCAGTTGTTGTGTTGTAGGTCTCACTGTTCCTCTAAGCATCCCCTCTTTGTCTTTTAGAGGTGTTGTAGCTGTTTGAAGAGGGTAGATTGAAGCATCTGCCTCGGGGGCTGGTAAGCAGCAGAGGTCAGGGAGCAGATGAGAGTAACTTACCTAGTTGTGCTGTGTCTTTGGATGCTGCATCAGCCTATGTGTTTCTTTTTCTTTCACAGGTGTCTCGCACAGGCTCAAAGGAGCAAACTGCACTCTGAAGAGCTGTGTAAGAAGAGGGGCTGGTCATGAACCGGGTTGGAGCAGAATGACCAAGTAGCACAAGGTGACTATGAAAGGTGTCCGTCTTGCTTTGCAGGTGCCGTGGCAGGCTCTCCACAGAAGTGACTAAGGATATGAGATAAGGCCAGAGAGCGACAAGGAGCGGCACGTGCAGGGATGGTTTTGAAGCGCTGCGGTGGCTTACTCTTCTGTTCATCAGGTGCCACAGGCAAGGTGGGTTGTAACATCAGTCTTTATATTTGCATGAAAGCAGTTCACTTGAATGCCACAGTGCATCTGAGTAGGGTGTTCTAGCAGAAAAAGCTTGTCTGGCACAGCGGTGCCTGATGGTGTCCTGGTTTCAGTTAGAACAGAATTAATTTTCTTCCTAGTAGCTGGTGGAATGCTATGTTTTGGCTTAGGATGAGAAGAGTGCTGATAACACCCCGATGTTTTAATTGTTGCAGAGCAGTGCTTATACCAAGCCAAGAACATCTCAGCCTTTTGCTCTGTCCTGCCAACAGGCAGGCTGGGGGTGCAGTAAGAGCTGGGAGGGGACAGACCCAGGACAGGTGACCCAAACTAGCCAAAGGGGTATTCCATACCATCTGACGTCATGCTAAACAATATATAGGGGTGGCTAGCCAGGTGGAGGGGGCCGGACTGCTCGGGGTTAGGCTGGGCATCGGTCAGCGGGTGGTGAGCAATTGCATTGTGCATCACTTGTTTGTACATATTATTAGTAGTAGTACTATTATCATTATTGTACTATTATTATTATTATTGTTATTATTATTTTTGTTATTATTATTTTCCTGTCTTATTAAACTGTCTTTATCTCAACTCACGGGCTTCACTTTCCATTTCTCTCCCGCATCCCAGAGAGGGAGGGGGGAGGGTGAGCGAACGGCTGTGTGGTGTTCAGCTGCCGGCCAGGTTAAACCACGACAGATGGCAGTCTTCCTCAGGTGAAGAGGTGCCTGAAGTCCCATCCTATCTAGCCTGCACACAATTATCTGAGAATGAAAGCTGCTTTCCAGTAATTCAGAAAGCCAAGTTACATCTCAGCCTTGAGCATCTCGGGCTTTTGGGCCTGTCTGTAACATTTGGCACCAGCACTAATACTTTTTTTGGCATATGTTTAGCGTTTGGGGCCTGTGTCTGGGATTTGGGCCCTGTCTCGAACCACTGGGGCTTTGTCCTGGGTTTTGGAGCCTGCCTCTAGAGTTCAGGGCCTGTGATTAGGCTTTTGGGGTCTGTGTCTGGGGGTCAGGGGGTTGGGGCCAGTGTCTGGGGGCAAGGGGGGAGCTGCTTGTAGACCATTGGGGCCAGCATTGAGGGGGTTGGGAGCTGACTGTACACCTTTGGGGCCTGCATCTGTGGGGGGTCAGGGCCTGTGTCTAGGGGGCTGGGAACTGCTTGTACAATGTAGGAATCTGTTTCTGCAGGGTGGCTGGGAGCTGTTTGTACAACTTTGGGGCCAGCATCTGGGGGTGGCTGGGAGCTGCCTGTACACTGTAGGGTCCTGTGTTTGGGGGGGCTTGGGGGCCTCCCTCTGGGGGGGGGGAGGGTTGGGAGCTGCTTGTATAGGGTAGGGGGCCTGCCTTGCAGGGGTTGGGAGCTGCTTGTAGAATTTGGGGCCCTGTGTCTGGGGGGGGGGTTGGGGCCTGTGTCTCAGGGGTGTTGGGAACTGGTTGTACACCTTTGGGTCCTGTCTCTGGGGGGGGAGCTACTTGTACACTTTTGGGGTCCGTATTTGAGGGGGGTTGGGAGCTGCTCATACATTCTAGGTGCCTCCCTTTTGAGAGGGGTTGGAGCCTGCATCTGCGGGTGATTGGGAGATGCTTGTACACTATAGGGGCCTGGGTCTTGGAGGGGGGTCTGGGCTGTTTATACACCTTTGTGGCCTGTGTTTGGGGTGGGGGGGTGGGCCTGTGCCTTGGGGAGTTGGGAGGTGCTTGTTCACTCTGGGAGCCTCCATTTGGGGGTCTTTGGGGCCTCCCTTTGAGGGGGAGGGAGTTGGGAGTTGGTTGTATACCTCTGCATCCCATGTCTTGGGGGGGGTAGGGGGGGTGGGACCGGTCTCTGAAGGGGCGGGTTGTGAGCTGCTTGTACACCTGTGTCGGGGGGGAGGGGCGGTGGGGGGGTGGTCGGGCCCGGGTCTTGGGCCAGTGTCTGGGTGGAGTCCAGTTCTTGGGAGGGGGTGGTGGGGTAGGAGCTGCTTGTGAGCAGTTGGGGTCTGCATCTGGGTGTGGTTGGTGCCTGCTTCTGTTGGCAGTTTGGGGTCTGCTTGTAGACATCTGCAGCCTGGGTTTGGGGGCTTTTCTGTAACATTTGGGGTCTGCATTTTTGCTTTGGGTTGCATCTTGAGCTTTTGAGGCCTAGCTGTAGCATTTGGGGCCTGCATCTGGGGCTTTTCTGTAGCGTTTTGGTTGTGTATTTGTGATTTGGGGCCTGTATCCAGGGTTTTGCTTTTTTTGTAGTTTCCATCTTTGTGTCTGTTTCGTTGTTGGTTGTCTGGGGTTAGGGGCAGTTTGGGGTTTGGATTAAGGTCAGTGTCATTAGCGTTAGGGGGTTGATGTGATAAATTAGTGGGGGTTTGTTCATTGTCTTTGAGGAATTTGGAGAATCTGCTGAGGAGATAAGGTTGTACAATTTAATGGCCTTTATAAGGGGGAGGATTAAGCAAGCAAATAGCAGGAGGGGGTGTTAGGTAAACATCCTTGAGTGAAACCAGACTCTGTGAAATTCCTTACCACAAGACATCCTTTTTGCCGCTTCACTTCCCCCACCTGAACACGAAGCAGAGGAACAACGACCCCCCTCTCAACAATAGACTGCGCAGCCTCAGCCAGTTCAACAAGTCCCGATAAGCTGGAATCCAACTGCTATAAAACAGCAACCCTGGAAAGGGAAGTTGCGTGCTGTTGCGGAGCGGAGACTCCCCAGCCACCCAGCGCTGTTTTGTTTGTGCCTGCTTACTTGATTAATAAAATAATTTCAATAGACCAGAAAATTGTGTGGTCTAATTTATAACAGTTGATAATAAGGGTTAGGGTTGTGGTTAGAGTTGTTAGGTTTAAGGGGAATAAGGATTTCAGGGTAAGGGGATCAAGGTTGTGGGAATAAAAATGTTGTTTTTGCGCAGTTACATCCTGTAGAGGGAAGGAAGATGGTATTGAGATATGCTTGCAGTGATAAGACAGCTTAACAGTGTGAAATGAGTTCATCTGATTCGTGTCAATATGGAACAATGCTAGGGCCGCATGATATGATGAAATGTGACTTTCTGTCTTACATACACTTGTATAACCACAAGTCTGAGAAAACCAGAGTGGTTAATATATATAGTTCTTGTATCTTGCAAAGGAATAATCCAGCAATTCGGGTCAATAGGGGATAAGAGAACAAAGGGGTTTCAGAATAACTGCTAACTATTCCAACTGTTGCATGGGACACTATGCAAGTGTCTGACATCCAGCCAAGATGGACAAAGGAGAAGGACAAGAGAAAAGCCTGGGAGGAAGACTGCAAGCTTTCAGCATGAGAGACCCCCAGAGGGACCACCGGAGACTGATAACGCATGCACCAGTGGGAGGGTTCGGATTCAGGGAACTAATTATAATAACCCTGCCTTTGTAGAAGTAGTAATGAATATGTATTAGCCTAGGAGCATAAAAACTAGCCTCCTGATGTAACTGGTGTGCGTCTTGGTGGAGCAGAGACTACCGGCACACCCAGCGCTGCTTGCTTACCTCTATTCATTTAATAAATTGTAAACTTCAATTGCAATCCTATTTGGGACCCAGTCATTTATTACAAGTGGGCGCTCGTCCGGGAGGGCTTTGGTTCCTGATTTCTGGTTTGATCTAGGAGAGGCACCCCCACCATTTGGTGGCTGCTGTTTGAGTCAGGTCGGGACTAATGGCATCTTGAACCTGAATAAAGGTAAGCAAAGTTTCTGATTATTTTTTTCAGCTCCCTTGCCAGCTGCAGCACTGTATTTTGCCCGTAATTCTGTGTGTGAAGATCTGAACGAAGACGACAGAGTCGTAAGCAGTTAAAACGTATACCGTTCAGTTGGGTGGGGTTCGGTTGCCTGTGTGTGTAAGAGTGTGACTGAGATGGAACTTAGTTCCGGAGCGATTGTGGAGGTCTTCTAACCGCGGTTCCAATCTCCCGCGAGGGACTTGGCCGGTAAAGGACCGAAGGGATTCCTATAGGATTTGTGGGTGTGTGATAGGTCCTCGACCCCCTGCAAGACACTCTTACTAAGGTAACCAAGGGCTGTGGGAATTGCCAGAGTAAAATTCCTAGATGGGTCAGACAAAATCGAAGACCAGAGACCAGAAGAAAGGGAGCAAATTACCAGTCATACCACCAGAAAGTCCATTAGGAATAACGATTAGAAATTGGAATGATAGGGACCCCAGAAAAGGAAAAAGTAAATTAAAAATGGTCCAGTATTGTGTGACAGAATGGCCAAAGGAGCCTTTAAGACTACATGTCTTTTGGCCTGTGTTTGGATCCTTTGAAGACTGGATTTGCCAGGCCTTAAATATCCATGTTAATTCAAAGGAACCTTTTAGCCAGGAAGAAAGTGATTATGCAGGATTATGGATCAGGAGGACTTCACGTCCTTTTCCAGCCTCAATATTTACACTAAAAGCAGATAAGAAATTTGACGAACAAGAACATGAAAAAGAAAAAGGTGATAAACGTGAGCCGTTGGATAAGCTACCACCTCCATATCCTAACAATCCACCCCCGGCGGCTCCCCCTCCAGTGGCTGTGGTATCTCCACCAGTACCACCATTGCCCCAGCTTCCACCACCAACAGCACCAGAATTAGACCGACCTCCAGCTGCATGCACGAGAAGTAGGACTGTCGTATCTGAGAGAGCTTCTCTATATCCCTTAAGGGAGGTAACTGGTGTATAACTGGTGCGCGTCTTGGTGGAGCAGAGACTCCCAGCGTACCCAGCACTGTTTGCTTACCTCTATTCATTCAGTGAATTGTAAACTTTGATTGTAATCCTATTTGGGACTTTTATTTATTATAACAGACAACCTTGTAAAACGCAGACAACCAGAATCCTTACAGCAATTAGGTGGAAATCACGGCGTAAGAAACATTACCACCTCAAAGAGTAAAAACCTCAAAAGAAATGTGACTTGTAACAGGCCAGCAGCTGTGTATTTTCTGTGAAGCACCAGCTAGATTATGAACCTTGAATAGCACAGTTAAAGGGGAAACAGGGGAGGGTCCCGGTCCTCGGCAGAAAAAAAAAGTGTATAAACTGTGTATGGAATTAGTAGGCACCCTCCTGCTTGTGGGACACCCGCCATTGTAATCTCGAATAATAATGCTACTGTACTGAGATCCTCGACTCAGCCTATGCTATTTGCTACAGAGTGATTCAGGGTTTTAAGGTTTCTGGGATTGGGCACTAGGGTTGGGTTTCAGGGTAAGGGGTTTCAGGGTTTATGTTTAGGATTTTAAGGTTTTTAGGGTTGGAGTTTTAACGGTTAGGGTTTTAAGGGTTTGGGGGTTAGGGTTTTAAGGGTTTCAGGGTTAGCGTGTTAGGGTATTAGAGTTTTTTGGGTTGTAGCGTTGATATGTTTTTTAGGGTTAGAGTCTTAAGGTTTTATTTTTGGTCAGTTATTTACGGTTAGGGTTTTAAGATCTTTTTTTTTTGTTTTGTTTTGTTTTGTTTTTTTCAGGTTAGGTTCTCCAGGTCCAGGGTTTTGAGTATCCTAATTTTGGGGGTTTGGATTTTGAGCATCTTAATTTTTGGGGTTAGGCTTTTGTGTGCCCTAATTTTTTGGGATAGGCTTTCAAGCATCCTAAGTAGTTGGGTTAGGGTTTTGAGCATCTTAATGTTTCCAGGATAGGGTTTGGAGCATCCTAAGTTTTCGGGAAAGGGTTTTGAGCATCTCAATGTTTCCAGGATAGGGTTTTGAGCATCCTAAGTTTTTGGAATAGGTTTTGGAGAGTCCTAAGTTTTCTGGATAGAGTTTGGAGTGTCCTAGTGTTTTCGGGATAGGGTTTTGAGCGTCCAAAGTGTTATAAGTTGCCCCCTTAATTAATTTTCATAGAGCATTGTATTAATCATAGAAAGGAATTTATTGAGTGAGCAAACATCAAGCAAAACAGCACTGGGCGGCCGGGGAGTCTCAGCTCCGCCAACGGCACGCACCTCACCCCCGCCAGGGTCCCTTTTTATTTATATTTTGCTAATTCCGGGATTACGCAGCACATCCTGGTATATTCTGCGACTGCACGCACTGTTGCTAGGGGGTCGTCTCTGTCCCTCTGGTGGTCGTGAAGATGAAGGCCGTAGTCTTCCTCGGCGTTGTGGTTCAACTTCTTTTATTATTTGGTCATGTTGGCCCAGCGTTAGACAGGAAGGCATGTATGTCGATACACTACTTTAGCAACTTATCAGGAGATGGTTACATGAGCTTTGCAACAGTGTCTATGAACAAAAGAGGCAACTGAGATGCAGAAGGAGAATGGGTTGGGGGGTCTATTTTTTGTTACGTTAAGCAAAAGAATTTTCATAGTGTCTAGGCAAGCATTATGAAGCTCCTTACTTCAGCAGGGAGCTTTTGCAACTCCCGCTCCTCAAACAGAGCTCCTTGTTTTTATAATACAAAAGACAATGAACAAACATTTATGGTGTATTACCCTAAGTTTTTGGGTTAGGGTTTTTTGTGTCTTAATGTTTTGGGGTTAGGGTTTGGAGCGCCCTAAGTTTTTGGGCTAGGGCTTTGAGCATTCCTAACGTTTTGGGTTGGGTTTGGGTTTTGAGCATCCTAAGATTTTGGGTTGGGGGTTTTAGGCATAGGTCTTCAGGGGTTTAGTGTGGTAAATAGTTTGGGTTAGGTCTGTAGGGGTTTCGAGGTTTTTTGGATGTTAGGGCTTGAGGCTTTTTTTGTAAGGGCGGTGAGGGTTCCAGTGAGTGCTGGTAAATGCAGTTCTCGAGCACTCGGCCTGTGATTGGCCATGCTGGCTGTGCGGGGAATGCTGGTAGGTGTAGTTTTCCGGCAGTGGGAGGCCATGTTGTGTGCCCAGAGCATGCCGGGAGATGTAGTTCTCGGGACTCCGGACTTCCGGGAGGCCATGTTGCGTACCCAGAGTATGCCGGGAAATGTAGTTTTCGGATTCGGGACTTCCGGGAGGCCACGTTGAATGCCCAGAGCATACCGGGAGATGTAGTTCTCGGGAACTAGGGTTAGGGTTAGGGGCTAGGGCTGGGGCTAGAGTTAGGGTTTCGGGTGAGGGTTGGGGTTCGGGGTTATTGTTAGGGTTAGTGGTTTAGAGTTAGGCTTAGAGGGTTATGGTTAGGGATAGGTTAGGGGTAGGTTTAGAGGGTTAGGGTAAGGGTTAGGGGTTAGGGGTTGGGACTGTGGTTAGGCTTAGGGTAAGGGTTAGGGTGAGGGTATTAGGGTTAGGGTTTGGGTTCAGATTAGGGTAAGGGTTAGGGCAAAGGTAAGTGTTAGGGTAAGGCTAAGGGTAAGGCTTAGGGTGAGGATAAGGTTTAGGGAAAGGGTTAGGTTTAGGGTAAGGGTTGGGGTAAGGGTTAGGGTAAGGGTAAGAGTTAGGGTAAAAGATAGAGTAATGGTAAGTATAAGGGTAGGGTAAGGATTAGGGTAAGGGTAAGGATTAGGGTTAGGTTTAGGGTAAGAATAAGGGTAAGCTAATGGTTAGGATAAGGGTTAGGGTAAAGGTTTTCATTTTTTAAAGCTGAAAAGCAGTATGCAATCTGGGACGTCACAGCCAGAGCTGCCTATGGCAAGGTGAGAAAGGAAAAGATGGAGCAGATGTTCTACTCCTAGTTTTTTCTTTATACGTAAATAAAAGTTTGAGCTAATTCCAGTTGGAAGAGTTCCAATTACTTGCTTGGTCATAATGTCTTTTAATATTGAAAGCTGCAGCAAAAGCATGGGGATTTTTGCTTCTAGAAACACCCTAGTTCTCTTGTCTGCACTATGCATGCTTTTGAGCTAAAACTGATTAAAAAATGAAAAGAAAAATCACACACACACAAAAAAAAAAACCACACACCACAGCTGCTGCTGCTCTCTTCCTACTTCCTTGTGCTTTGCCCCTGCCCTTTCCCAGGTGATTGGGTTTGGGTGCTAGACGGGGCCAAATGGTATATGAGTCCCAGGCATCCCCTCAGAGAGCTCATTCTGCTTGGGCTGCTCTTTGGGGTGTTTGTTTTTCCTTCGGTCAGTTGCAGGCTTCTTCAGGTGGATGAGAGTTTATGGACTGATGCGTTTCCAAGTAGCGAGGGGAACGCACATCTTTTTGAGGTAACAGCTAGTAGGATCTGTTAGAATAATGTAGTACTTGGTGCCTTTATTGCATGCAGTTCTTTATCAGGTGAGTAACTGTTGTGAGTAACTGAAGTCAATGTTACTTGGTGTGTTTGCTATGCAGTGCCTGTGCGGACTATTGCACGAGACACAGCTTTCTGACATCTGGCCCAGCAACTACTAAATAAGGGGAGGGGAGAAGCTGAAGAACGACCAAAGGACAAAGCCTGGGAGGAAGACTACGAGCCTTCAGTACGAGCGGCCCCCAGCGGGACCACCGGAGACTGATAACGCCTGCACCAGTGGGAGGGTTTGGATTCTGGGAACTAATTAGAACAACCCTGCCTTTTGTAGAAGTAGTAATGAATATGTATTAGCCTAGCAGCATAAAAACCAGCCGCCTGATGTAACTTGTGTGCGTCTTGGTGGAGCAGAGACTCCTGGCGCACCCAGCGCTGCTTGCTTACCTCTATTCCTTTAATAAATCATAAACATTAATTGTAAGCCTATTTGGGACTCGGTCATTTATTACAACTGGGACCTCCCGATGGGTGGAAGCTGTCGGGATAGCTTGGGATGCTGAGGCGTGGTGCTGCAAGGAGGTTGGTGGTCGGTGGCGCCCTGGGGCAGGCCGAATTGGGAGGGGGCGAGGCGGCGGGTGGTCGGTGGCTTCTGTGGAAAAGGCGCTTGTATGGGGGGCTGCGCATTCAGAGGAACCTTGACAGGCTGCAGATAGGGGCAGGAAGGAACCTTTTGAAGTTCAGGAGAGGGAAATGCCAAGCCCTACCCCTAGGGAGAAACACCTCTGTTTACCAGCACTGGCTAGCTCAATACTGAATAAGCATTTCTTCATGGAAGGGGTGCTTTGATATTAGAACAGGCTGCCCGGGGGAAGTGGTTTTGTTATGTTTTGTTAGGGTTCGGGTTAGGGTTACGGTTATGGTTAGGGTTAGGGTTATGTTAGGGTTAGGTTTAGCGTTATGTTCGGGTTAGGATTAGGGTTAGGGTTAGGGTTAGGGTTAGGGTTAGGGTTAGGGTTAGGGTTAGGGTTAGGGTTAGGCTTAGGGTTAGGGTTATGTTAGGGTTAGGGTTAGGGTTAAGGTTCGGTTCGGGTTAGGGGTGGTTTAGGGTTAGGGTTAGGCTTAGGTTTAGGGTTAGGTATAGGGTTAGGGTTAGGGTTTGTGTTAGGGTTAGGGTTAGCGTTAGGGTTAGGGTTAAGAATTGGTTAGGGTTGGGTTAGTGTTAGGGTTAGGTTTCAGGTTAGGGTTAGAGGGTTAGAGGGTTAGGGTTAGGGATTGGGTTAATGTTAGAGGGCAGCCGTTAGGGTTATATTAGGGTTAAGGTTAGGTTTAGGGTTAAGGATGGGTTAGAGTTAGGGTTCTGTTAGGGTTAGGGTTAGGTTTAGGGTTAAGTTTAGGGATAGGGTTAGGGGTATGGGTACGGGCAGGATTAGGTGAGGGTTAGGGTTAGGGTAAGGGTTAGGATTAGGGTTCGGGTTCGGTTTAGGGTTCGGTTTATGGTTAGGGGTAGGGTTAGGTTTAGGGTTAGCGTTAGGTTAGGGTTAGGGTTAGGGTTAGGGTTAGGGTTAGGGTTAGGGTTAGGGTTAGGGTTAGGGTTAGGGTTAGGGTTAGGGTTAGGGTTAGGGTTAGGGTTAGGATTACGCTTAGGCTTCTGTTTCGAGTTAGGGTTATGGTTTTTTTAGGTTTACGGTTAGGGTTAGGGTTAGGGTAAGGGTTAGGGTTAGGGTTACGGTTAGGGTTAGGGTTACGTTTAGTGTTATGTTTAGGGTTAAGGTTAGTTTTATGTTAGGGTTAGGGTTAGGATTAGGGTTAGGGTTAGGGTTAGGGTTAGGGTTAGGGTTAGGGTTAGGGTTAGGGTTAGGGTTAGGGTAATGATTAGTGTTAGGGTTAGGTTTAGGTTTAGCGTTGAGTTTAGGTTTATGTTAGGGTTAGGGTTAGGATTAGAGTTAGGTTTAGGGTTAGGGTTAGGGTTAAAGTTAGGTTTAGGATTAGGGTTAGGTTATGTTCATGGTTATGGTTAGTGTTAGGGTTAGGTTAGGGTTAGGGTAGGGTAAGGGTTAGGGTTAGGGTTAGGGTTACTGTTAGGTTTAGGGTTAGGTTTACGTTTGCGGTTATGGTTAGGGTTACGGTTAGGATTAGGGTTAGGGTTATGGTTAGCGTTATGTTAGGGTTAAGGTTAGGGTTACGGTTACGGTTAGGGTTAGGGTTAGGGTTATGGTTACGGTTAGGGTTAGGATTATTTCTGGGGTATGTTACAGGTTAGGTTTTGGGTTAGAGTTAGAGTTAGTGTTAGGGTTAGGGTTAGAGTTACAGTTAGGGTTCTGTTAGGGTTAGGGTTAGGGTTACGTTTAGGGTTATGTTCGGGTTAGGGTTAGGGTTAGGGTCAGGGTTACGGGTAGGGTTAGGGTTAGGGTTAGGGTTAGGGTTAGGGTTATCGTTAGTGTTAGGGTTAGGTTAGGGTTAGGGTTCGAGTTAGGGTTATAGTTAGGGTTACTTTTAGAGTTAGGGTTAGGGTTAGAGTTAAGGTTATGGTTATGGTTAGGGTTAACTTTAGGTTTAGGGTTAGGATTAGGGTCAGGCTTAGGTTTAGGGTTAGGGTTATGTTAGGATTAGGGTAAGGGTTAGGGTTAGGGTTAGGTTTAGGGTTAGGTTTATGGTTTTTTTAGGGTTATAGTTAGGGTTAGGGTTAGGGTTAGGGTTAGGCTTAGGATTCGTGTTAGGGTTTTTTTTTTTTTAAGGTTAGGGTTAGGGATAGGGTTAGGTTTAGGGTTAGGGTTAGGGTTAGGGTTAGGGTTAGGGTTAGGGTTAGGGTTAGGTTAGGGTTAGGGTTAGGGTTAGGGTTAGGGTTTTGTTAGGGTTAGGGTTAGGTTTACGGTTAGGGTTAGGGTTAGGGTTATGTTAGGGTTAGGTTTAGGGTTATGTTCAGGTTAGGGTTAGGGTTAGGGTTAGGGTTAGGGTTAGAGTCAGGTTTAGGGTTAGGGTTAGGGTTAGGGTTGGTGTTTGGGTTAGGTTGATGATTAGGCTTAGTGTTAGGGTTCTCTTAGGGTTAAGGTTAGGGTTAGGGTTAGGGTTAGGTTTAGGCAAGGGTTAGGGTAAGGGTAATGGTTAGTGTTAGGGTTAGGTTTAGGTTTAGCGTTGAGTTTAGGTTTATGTTAGGTTTAGGGTTTGGGTAAGGATTAGAGTTTGGGTTAGGGTTACGGTTTGGGTTAGGGTTGGGTTATGTTCATGGTTAAGGTTAGTGTTAGGGTTAGGTTAGGGTTAGGTTAGGGTAAGGGTTAGGGTTAGGGTTGGGTTATGTTGAGGGTTAGGCTTAGGATTTTAGTTAGGGTTATTTTTTTTTAGGGTTGGTTTTAGGTTTAGGGTTAGGGTTAGGGTTAGGGCTAGGGATAGAGATAGGGTTAGGTTTAGGTTTAGGGTTAGGGTTAGGGTTAGTGTTAGGTTTACGGTTAGGGTTAGGTTAGGCTTAGGGTTAAGGTTAGGGTTAGGTTTAGGTTTCGGGTTAAGTTTTTGTTAGGGTTAGGGTTATGGTTACGGTTATGGTTAGGGTTAGGGTTATGTTAGGGTTAGGTTTAGGGTTATGTTCGGGTTAGGGTTAGGGTTAGGGTCAGGTTTAGTGTTAGGGTTAGGGTTAGGGTTAGGGTTGCGCTTAGGGTTAGGTTGATGATTAGGCTTAGGGTTATTATTCTCTTAGGGTTACGGTTAGGGTTAGGGTTAGG